>NW_020664393.1:22069273-22211030 GCF_002925995.2 Terrapene triunguis
GGGGGAGGGCGGCGAGCCCGGCTGTGGCCCCGCTCTCCCCGGCGGCCGGAGCGCCCCGCCGCCCCCCTCCAGGTGCCGCCCCAAGCACCAGCTTGGGTGCCTGGTGCCTGGAGCCGGCCCTGGTCTGAACTCAGTCAGACCTGCAAGGTAAGCCTGGGGTCTAAGAGTGGGAGAACTGCAGAATTCTGCCCAAGGTTTGATAAAGGCCCATGGTGTGCCATGACATTTTTAGTAAGACATGCATGCAAGGCATGACCTCACATGTATGGTTCCTTCAGGCCCATCTGGGGGCCAGATGGAATCATCCAACGGGCACAGTTGGTGAGAGTCACATTCAGGGCTTTCATGGGCATGCATTGCATACATAGCATGCCACCAGTAAAGGTACAAGGCCTAAAACCTTCGGGATTCGCTCAGAAAGACTCATAGACTTTACCAGGAAGGGGACTGAGATGTAGCTAGCCCTGTAACTGTGACACTATCCTCAATTAATTGTATGGCATCTTGCTGAGAAGAACTAGGAGAATGTTCGGTCTGCATACATGTAAATCATTAACAGATAAGGTGCCAGTAGCTGGTGCAAAATAATACATAGCATAGATCCTGGCAGAACTGTTTAGAAAATTGAATTTCCACCCCAGAGAAAATTTTGATATTTTGTCATTCATTTTCATTAAATGACATGTCCTGAAAAATATCGATGTGGAAACATCTAAGTGAAAACTTGAAAAATGTAATCAAAACTGGCATATTCCCTGGGAAAATGTACATTTTGGGAAATGACATTTTCCAACAAGAAATACTTTTGCTGGAAAATTTTTGACCAGTTGTAGTTCCTGGCATCTGTAGGACTAATAAAACTTGTTATTGTGTGTATTGCAAATGACTTCCTTTGCGTGCAGGTCTTTAGATCAGGCCTTAGCAAAGGGGAGCTCCCATTTCTGTGTGTGAATGGATCAAGCTTGCATGTGTATGGTTGTTTTTTCCCCCTCATTTTCTGTGGTGGCTACTTTGTTTTTAATTCTCTCTTGTGTGTTGTGCTACTGTTTGAAAACATACTAAAGAAAGAAGTGTGAGAACAGCAAACATTGTCTTCCAGGAATTCTAAGTGCAGGGGAAGGGATTTTTCCATTGTTTCTTCCCTTTCATTGACTGACTAATCCTGGGGATTGTATTTCAAAATCCAATGGTGTCTCTGCACTTTGGATGGCGTGGGGAAGGGAAACCTTCATTTTCAAGGGAGGGGTTTTGACATAATTAGACAATATACAGGGGTCTGGGATTGTATCTATGATGTGGTTGGATATACATACTGTGCAGGAGAAAGGGAATAAGTAGCTTCTCTTTTTGTTGTTGTAATGTATGTTCAATATCCTGAAGTTTTCTGAATGATTCTCAGGAAATTGCTTGAGCTCTCTGGCAATTTGAGTCATGTATCATGGCACACACTAAGGCCAAGAAATATCCTTCTTGGCCACCCTCATTTCATGTGGCCCATAAGACAAAACTTTAAAAAAAATAAATCCCAAGCAGTTTATAAGAACTGTCCTTTGCAGCTCTGTTTATAAAGCTTCTTACAGCATCACCAGAACAAATGGTGGTGAAGGGTTTTTTGCACTAAACCCAAAAGGGGCATTTGGCCTTTTTGGTGATTTTGAGAAAAAGCAGCAGATTTGTTTCCTGGCTCAGAGGTGCATTCGGCCTTAGGATAGGCGGACACAACCCTCGTCGGCTTCAGTTTTGGATGTGTTTGCAAATAGCTTCAGGGAGGAGTCACTGCTTTAGGCATTGCAACGGCTTCCGTGCTCATAATGTTGTGCTGGAGGGTGATGCTGGAGGGTGTCATCGGGCACATCTTTGACCTATAGTCAATCCCAGACCTTGTAGCTTTTGGTTGTGTGACCTTCGTTCAGGTCCAATGGAAGAAGCAATTAAGCGCCTTTTCTATAGAGAAAGCTAGCTGGAGAAAACAGAAGCCACTGCCCAAGGCACTAAGCTCACCTGCAATGCCAAGCAGCAGCAAATCTGTAAGCAAGGAAATTGCCTGGTGGTGTTTGTTCCTACTGTGTTCCAGGAAACAGGACACAGTCTTTGTAAATAAACAGGATTGCACCAAATAAACACCTGACTCATCAATTTCTCCTCCTAATGGAAATAACCGGACAAGGCCGTAGATACTGGCTAATTATTCAGGCTAAGGATCAACATTGTCTTACTTTATGGTCCCAATTCCCAAGCCAGGAAGTACCTGACACTGTTAGTAGCTCAAAGAAACTGATGGGAGTGCTCACAGCCTGAGATGGAATTGAGCCTCAGAAAAGCACAATTCCTCCCTTGCTCTGGGAGGAGTTGGCAATATGTTGCTTTACTCCTTATGGGTTGTAGCTTACTCCTTTTGTGTGCCTACCCATCTACCCTGGTCTCTGCCACTTCCTCTGCTCCCACTTGCTCACAATGGGGAAGATATCAGGTGTTCCTGTTCTCCCGCCCCATGCAGCTGGGGCCACAATCTGGGCAGCCTGTATTCAGCTGAACCATGTGGGGGCTCACTTTTCTATGCAGCCAAGTAAAGAGCAAGGGATTGTCTAGCTCAGAGAGCGCACATTTATTTGCTACCTTTGTTGTTATCAAAGACGGTTGTGCATACGTTACCTCTGTCCTCTGCTTAAAGCCAGTTCATGGTAATTTTGACAGTGATTAAATTTTCACAGACACACACGAAAATATTCCTTTTATTTGTACAAAACCAAGCTGTGTACTAAAATTGGATCCATTTCAAATAACTACAGACAAAACAATGTGGACAGCCAGGTCGCAAATACTCCCAGTTGCCTGTATCACCGTAGCTTGGATCACCCTTCATCCCTTTTCTCAACACTCACCTCCCTCAGTTAGCCTTCCACCACTGACCTCCACTCCTTTGTCATCTGCTTCTGCCCTCAGGCCTGACCCTGTGTTCTCAAACTGAAGAGGAGATGAAAAGTGCAACTAACTGGGGGGAGGATGGGAACTAACAAGCATACACAGCTTTACAAAGTAAAGCACGTGATCTTATTCATTGTTACCCTCTCCCTTCCCGCCTAGCACTATTTGCCTCTGACATTGTTCACTGTATTCGATTGTATTTAAGGTCCAATCCTCTGCAGTGCTGAGCCCTTTCAAGTCCCAAGCATTTCACAGCAGGCACACAACAGCTTGTAGGGTCGAGCCTTTAGATAGTAAACTTTGTGGGGCAATGATCTGTCATACAGTTTTGAAAGCAACTGGTCACCTACATTTGAGTGCTGTGTAAATATTTATTGATAATTATACATTGTTTTCTGTATTTCTTTTAAAGATTTTATATCTTAAGCCCCCCCGCCCTTTTTTAAAAAGCTTTCCATTTCACTTTTAATTTTAATATTATTTTGCACCAATACAATTAATTTGAGTGGCCCCCCTTTCCCTAAGGGACAGATTGTGATTCTCTTCCTCATGTTGAATAGTATCTTACACCATGAGCAGTCCCACTGAAGTCAGCTCTGGCTCATAGTAAACACAATGGTACAATTAAGCACGGTTAATTGTAACAATAATAATTTAAAAAACTCCAACTGTATATAGTTATACACTGACTTCTTATGGCACAGATTTTAGAGCTGCTCCCTATGAAAGCAGAATAGCTTTTGATATGTGAAATATAGATGAAAGAAAAGACTGCTACCAGTGACTGAGCATAATTAATACAAGTTTGGTTTTATTTCAGACAGCAGATCTTTCATATGCCATGGCTAGATACTACCATCCTTACTCACATTGGATCCTTGTTCCTTCTATCTGAGGTACTTGTATGGATCACCATAGCATCTGCGCACCTCACAATCTTCAATGTGTTATCCTCACAATACCCCTGTGAGGTAAGGAGAGGCTAAGAGACTTGCCCAAGATCACATAGGAAGTCTGTAGTGGAGCAGGGAATTGAATGGAGGTCTATCAAGTCATAGGCCAGTACCCTAACCACTGGACCACAAATGAATGGTTCTAGTTGATAGGTGAGATGCTATATATATATATCGTGGGTATGGGTATTAGACCATGGTCTTATGTTAAAAAGAATGATGATGTAATTTTTAGAGCTGGTCAAAAACATTATTTTTATTTAAAAATAAGGAAAATTTTTTTCACAAAACAATTTTCCTATCTGTTCTAGTGGTTTTTATTAATGTTGAGAAATTAACACTTTACGGGCCGGGCTGGAAACCCTTACTTCCACGGAATAGTACCCCATACCAGAAGAGGCCCCACAGGAGTCAGTTGTGGAGTGAGGGGCTGACAATGTGGCCCCAAGGCAGTTTGTTGGTCCTCACTGAATGTTGTGTCTACTTACATTTTCTATATGTAACAATGTGAAATGTTTTGATTTAAAAACATTTGTAAAGTAAAAAGTGAACTTTTAGCTCTTAAAGTCCTTGGCTGCCTTTTTAGCAATAGCACTTTTGGGCTGCCACACTTTATACAGCAAAGTTTACTGGAAGGCACAATTATTCTGTCCTTCAAGCAGGTCAGAATTCATGTGTAACTGCTGACCGGTTTTATACCTGGTCTGTAGTATAAAAACACAAAGACAGTGGGACAAATTGTGAGCTGACCTATGTCATTAATCTAATTGGGGTTGCATGGGATGTAAGCAAATAAGAAACTTAAGTTGATATATTGTGTACAACTCACGTGGAGCAACAGGATGCACATCGAGGCCATATTCTGGCTTTAAGTTATGCCAGGCAACTCTCTTGAAGTCAGTGAGTGCAACTGAGAGCAGAACTTAATATGCTGTATCTGGCTTCCTTTATCCATTTCCATCTGCCTTCTGAAAAATACTGTGCTAGAGCTTAGGAATTCCTCTTTAAGATTTTAAAATGTCACCTTTGATTTCTGTATTTCAAATCATTGTCTGGAACATAACATATGCAAACTAGGGGCCCATTCCTTCAAACTCACATCTGGATAACTTGAGTAATCCCCTGAAAAGTTACCCAAGTATGTGTTTGCAGAATCAGGTCTTAGGTAGGCAATAAAGCCATGTGTCAGCAAGGTACTTAACACGTGCCTGACTTTAAGCATACGTGTAGTCCCACTGAAGTCAAAATTCTGACATTTCACAATTCACTTCAAGGGCACTACTCATTTGCTTACAGTTAGACACATTTGTGTGAGTACCTTGCTGAAACAGGCCTAAAACACTATAACTAAGGGAGCCATGAGGTACAGATTAACAGACATTACAGTCAGGGTCTCTGGAAAACTGGGGTGCACGAAAATGGAGGTTCTTACAGCTTTAATGTCTCTTCATATTTGTTGTTGTCTGCATTTCTTAGAAGACACTGCTGCTTGTCTTCTCTCTGCCAGCAGAACCATATATTTAGTATGTCACCACTGTCCCCCATAGGGTTGCCAGGCATCCATTTTTTGACCGGAATGCCCCGTTGAAAAGGGACCTTGGCAGCTTACTGGGCTGCTAAAAGTTCAGTTGGCGGTGCAGCAGGGTTAGGGCTGGCTTCGCGTGGTTCCCAGAAGCAGCTGGCATGCCCGGCTCCTAGGCAGAGGGGCAGCCATGGGGGCTCTGCACCCTGCCCCCGCCTTGAGCGCTGGTTCCGCAGCTCCCATTGGCTGAGAACCATGACCAATAGGAGCTGTGGGGTGGTGCCTATGGACAGGGGAGTGTGCAGAGCCCCCTGGATGCCCCTCGACCTAGGAGCCGGACAAGCCGGACGCTTCCAGGAGCCACGTGAGGTAAGCGCCACCCAGCCGCAGCCCCTCCTGCATTCCGACTCCCTGCCCCATCCTGGAGCCCCCTTCCACACCCTGAACCCCTAATTTCTGCCCCCATCTTGGAGCCCACATGCCCAGCCGGAGCCCTCACCCCCTCCCACACATCAGCCCTCTTCCCCATCCCGGTGAAAGTGAGTGAGGGTAGGGGAGAGCGAGCAATGGAGGGAGGGGGGATGGAGTGAGCGGGAGGCAGGGCCTCAGAGAAGGGGTAGGACCTCGGGGAAGGGCGGGGCAGGGGACAGGGCAAGGATGTTCGGTTTTGTGCAATTAGAAAATTGGCAACCCTAGTCCCCCAGCCTACTTTTACCAAAAAATGGAGTCAAATCCTGTTTATTTCCCCCCTTTTTTTCTGACAAAACTCCAGGAAACTGACCACAAGGTTGACAAGTTTAGAATGAATTTACAAAATTTTGTAAATTGGGGGGAAATATTTACAAAGCCCCTTTGTCTGTGAAATATCCATCCAGCTTTAATAATGAAGATGATATATAAGCTAATGGGCCAATTCTGGGAGTTACACCCATGTATGGCCCTAGTTCAGGAAAGCACTTAATCACATGCTGAATTTTCACTACATGATGAAGTCCCATTGCCTTCAATGGAACTGAAGCATGTGCTTAAGTGCTGTCTTGAATAGGGATACTTTCCTGAATCTTGGCCCAAGGGAGGGCAGAATTAGGCTCTTGAGCATTCAGTGCAATTACTGTGGGCTCCATGGATATACCTTCTTTGTATCACTCTAAATATTATATTCTATTTTTGCTCTTGGAGGTGAAATTTGACCATCTCCCAGAAAAAACAGTAGAATTCATAAGTGGTTGCACAGTCTTTCTGACTGCTGGATCTTACACACAAGACACACTGGCATTTGAAATTCACACATTTTTCACATTTAGACTCATTCTTTATCTCCCTCCAAAGACCTTCCCAATATGTTCTTTTATGGCAGTCATGTTGATAGAACAATGGTTCCCAAACTTGTACTGCTGCTTGTGCAGGAAAAGTCCCTGGTGGGCCGGGCTGGTTTGTGTACCTGCCGCGTCCGCAGGTTCGGCCGATCACGGCTCCCAGTGGCCGCGGTTCACTGCTCCGGGCCAATGGGGGCTGCGGAAAGCGGCGCGGGCCGAGGGACGTACTGGCTGCCGCTTCCAGCAGCTCCCATTGGCCCGGAGCAGTGAACCACGGCCGCTGGGAGCTGCAATCGGCCAAACCTGTGGACGCGGCAAGTAAACAAACCGGCCCGACCCACCAGGGGCTTTCCCTGCACAAGCGGCGGAACAAGTTTGGAAACCACTGTGGTAGAAATATGGGAGGGCAAATCTTGACAAGATGACACACAATGCATTCCAAATACAGTTTAGAAATCCTTTGTAACCCTTAACTTGTAAGCTCACACCTCACATGGACATTTCAAAGCTGCAAACACAAAACCTGATTCTCCTCTTGCTCACATAAGTATCAATGAAGAGTAACTCCACTGAAGTCAAGGAAGTTATATTAGGATGAGAAGAGAATTAGGCCCAAAGTCTAGTAATAAGAAAAAGGAAATATAAATAAGGAGGATTAATCATTGGAATTTAAAACAAAAGGGATACATTTTACTTTGTCACATGTGTGTAGCCCTAATTAATTAATTAATGCAGTGAAGTTGGATGCAAAATTTGTTCTTCTCTGTTTTGGAACATAGTTGGGTTAAAGTGCCACTGTCTGGTTAAAATTCATATAGCTAATACGAAAAAATTCCTGACGTCTTACTAATGCTGTAGTTTATTAAAATGGAAAGAGGATTTTTAAAATCTAGTTTTCCATCATTATAACAATTTGTTTATATTTGCTCTTTATTCAGCTAGGACAATCAAAATAGACTAGCCAGTTTTATTTTCTGGATCTTTTGCCCTAACACAATGATCCACAGCTTGGGTGCAAACAATGTACATAGACACAAAAAATTCACAATCAAATATTATTGTGAATTGTCTTCTTACAACCTCAAATTTTGCATCTACATTAAACAGACTTCTGACATCATGGTATTCAGCTAAAACCTATCTGCTTTATACTTTGTGGAAAGTTTAGAGATGCTGTTATTTTCTTTATCTCTCACACACACACCCCTGCCTTTTTTCTTATATGGCCGTGCACTGTATTTATGCAAAATCTAACCTTAAAATCTCAGACTTTTTCCCTGACCTGGTTTGGTATGGTGGAGATAATACTGGAAGATTCAGGTCTGTAACTTTATGAGTATGCTTGATTTGGACTAAGTTTCTCTTAATCTTCATGTTGTTGTTGAAAAAGGTTTTCGGGTTTTCTTTAGATTGCCTCAAACTTCTTACCATATGTGTTTGCTGTTGGGATATAGGGAAAATTGGTGGTCTTGAGCCATTGACCAAAAATGGAGGGGAACCACTTGTTTGTTGATGTGATGTTCCCATACATGAAATCTTTTTAACTATGGTGTCTCTCAAGGCAGCTTGTCTCAGCCTGGGCAAAGGGGAAAGCTGTGGTGTTTCAATCATTAGTAGATTAGGACTTTCCTTTTCTGAGTACAGCCATGCTGGGGTTGGAATAGTCTCATCCATTGCTTTGAGAAGGTCTTTAAATCTTGTATCCTGATGAGGCATAGGACTGTGGTCTACGACTCTATTTTCTATTAGAGACCGTGGGGTTATTCTGCTTGTACATGATCTTTGAGACTGGTGATTTGCAGAATGTGTTGGGTTATTTGCTAATGAAGGAGGTGGTTTCTCAGGAAGATATAATTTCCTCACATCAGCTAAGTCTTTATAATCATCCAAATTCTCCTGCAGATCCAAAAGGTGCTGATTCATTGGCTCACATGAAGTATTTTTATTTGGTGATTTAGGAGGTTCAAGATGAACCCATTCTCTATCTGCAAACATGGAAACTAAATGGAATATAGAATGGATAAGATCAGTTCACACTGAAATGATAGCGTCAATAAAAGTAACAAGTTATTACTGAAAGTACCTCCCCTGGGGACTGTGAATTTTGCTGACTGTTGGTAGAGTTTTTGCAATATTATAAATAATAAACAATCTTGATATAATGCCATACGTTTACACATAGGCTTTCAAAAGTAACTAGTAATTTTAGTGGCCAACTTTAGATGCTTTAAAGGGTCCTGATTTTCAGAGGAGAGGTGATCAGCACTCTGAAAATCAGACCCCTTTTAAAATGCTGGCATTCAAGACGGAGGCACTCACAATTGCTAGTCACTGTTGAAAAATTACACCTGTGTGTAACCATAATTGCTTATAAGTGGTGTAAGGTTCAGTAACAGTGACGACACAGCATAGCTCACATCCAAATGAGGAGGAAGCTATTGATGCTATGATGGAACAGAAAGTGGGCAGCTGGGCATGGGGTTGTCTACCTTTTTGTTATTTCTGTATGGCTATTACTGGGGCTATTACTCAGCATTTATTAAAGACAGTAGGAATCTAAAAATATTTAGGTGCATAATGATTGGGTCAGAATCAATCGACATTTATTGAGAGGTCAAATTCAGAGCTAGGGTCCGACTATCCATGGGTCTGCACCTTGCACTTGTTATTTACATCATTGCAAAGAAAGTGTAAACTGCATGCAGAGCAATGGAGAGTGTAAGTGGGTGCAACCATCTTGAAGTTAACTAAGTTGTGACTCTTATACCAGATCTGGATTCAGCCTCAAAGTCTAAAGTCACTTTCTGTCTTTCTCTCCCAGAATAATCAGTGTTTGGAATTTCTTGACCTTGGAGGTTCCTCACAATACTCCTTACTAGGACTCATGAGGAAAACAATGGAAATGACTTGGAGAATGACATGTAATGGACAGTTATTTATAGTCAGTATATCCAGAGTAACAATTGGGTTGATGAAGCAACAGAGGGTCCTGTGGCACCTTTAAGACTAACAGAAGTATTGGAGCATAAGCTTTCGTGGGTGAATGCCCACTTCATCAGACGCAAGGGTTGATGCTTAGTTATGGCTATTCTTTCCTACATGTACAAAGTTTTCAAATTGATCACCAAAACTTGGGATCAGGAAAGAATTCCTCCAAGAGTGTAATGGGAAGGCCCTTGGATATATTGAATGATTTTTTTTTGAGCATTGATCATTATCTATTGGGCATATCTCACCCAGTGAATTTTTTCTTGTTGCAGTGGATGGACCTTGTTCTTTCCCATCACACTCCTCTCTGTTTCAAAGATGGTGTTCTACCACTGACTTCAGTGAGTGTAAGATCAGTCCCTAAATCTCCTTCACAGTGACTTAGACACACTTCCAAGTCTTTAAAAAACTGTTCTGAGGTAACAAACAGAATGTGCCGGTAGTGTAATGCTGGAGATAGTTCTATGAGGGGAAAACTGTGTGAAGCTGGAGAACTAGAGCTGAGCTACATTTTTTGAACTCCCTCCTCCCCCTCAAAAACAAACAAACAAACAAAAAATAAACCAAACAGGGAAAATTTCTAAAAAAAAATCATAAAATGTTTTCACTTTTTACTGACTTGCACTAAAGGAACATTTTCAGATTAATAAGCCATTAATAGATTTTAGTACAGTACCTTCTGGTATATTTTCTGGGTTATCCAAAGTAATTGCAATTTCATCTTCTTGAATGGCGTCTGGGATTGCTGAGGTTAGTGCAGAAGGAAATGTCTTATTGTCAAAGTTGTTGAGGTTTTCTGTTGTGACCAGTTCAGCCTTTTGGGAAATCTGAATATCTGCATCTTGAGTCAGGTTTCTAGGAGGTTTACCATCACATTTTTCTATTACATTTTCCCTCTGAATATAAAACAGTCATAATTAATATTGTCTTACATTGAAAAGAAGCTTGAATGTACAAGGAAATGAAATACCACAAGCTCAGACATGTGCGAGGAAAATGTGCATCTTCCTTCCCCACCAGTCCTGTAATACAGAATGAGCCAGCACAGAAGTTGTTCATTGGTCTCCCTCTAATCCCCTAGATCCACATGGTTTGTGAGCTTGCAAGCCCTGCTTCCTGGCAGAACAATTAGGAAGAGGTCTGCAAAGAGACCCTAGTAGATTTACTCTCTCTTAGCCCCCTCCTGCTGTTTTACCTGCAGAAGGAGGTGATCAGAATCTGGAGCAATAATTCCTCTTGTCCATTCCCTCTTTGCATCTTATTAAATTCTTGGCTTTAACAACCTCATGTGGGAACGAGTTCCATAGTCTAACTGTGTGTTGTGTGAACAGTATTTCATTTGATCAGTTTTGAATTTTCCACCTTTCAATTTAATTGAATACCCCCTTGTTCTTGTGTTAAGAGACAGGGAGAACAGAAGGTCCAGATCTGCATTCTGTAAATTATTCATTATTTTGTATACTTTTATCACATCCTGGCTTATTTGTCTCCTTTCTAAGGTAAATAATCACAGTCTTTTCAATCTCTTTGTATATGAGAGTTTTTTCATGCCCCTGATTAACCCCCTTCCTGTTCTACAACGCTACCGAGGAATCTGTCGTCTACTCACAAGCACAGCAATCCATAAATGCAGTGATCCTACCTCAATGGTCCACTTAAAGTGTGGTTAGTCCTGTTCTTAATTCTAATGATTTATTTTGAAAATAATTGATTTGCAATATTTTAAGTGAGAAAAAAGAATGAATTTCTCTCACTTTTAAACTTTGGTTAACTTCTCCCCCACATAGGGGGTGTCTCACCAGAATGAAAACAAATTCAAAACACAAAATGAATGAAGAATGAAGAATGAAAAATGTTTCTTTCCACGTTTTTCACCAAGCAAGCACTGCTTTTTTTGGGACCAGATCTGCTAGTAAAATGCTTCAAATAGCAGAGGCGCCTGCCTGTAGGACAATAATGTGCTTTATATTTTAAGTAAAAAACAAGTGTTTTATTTTAACCTTTTTTCCTCTATTTTTCTTAGCTGACTCCACTAGTTGGCTGCAGCCCCATGATAAGCAGCAGTAGGTGGGAATCTGGAACTTGCTGCTCCGTCCTCCAAAAGGAAGATCCAAACCCAGGTGACGCTGGGAAGCCAGCGGAGGGATGGGGGATACTCAGGCCAGGTTACTGGGGTGGGGGTGTAAGGAGAGATACTAGAGGTTGTTGGAGGGGGAGAAGAAAAGGAAATGAGAGAGGATGCTCTGAAAAGAATATTGGGTCTAGGAATGGGAGCAGCTGAATGTGGAGCAAGAACGAAAACAGACTGGGGAAGGGAAATTGCTCAATGTGTGCATTTTGGGGAGGGGGCAGGGGGAGGGAGAGACAAGGCAGCTGTGGACAGGCAGGATTGGAGGGAAGCTGGCCTGGAGATAGCTTAGTGGAAAGGATTTGTTTTAACTCTTTTCCTCCTTGCAGCTGCCCATCTGGCTCCACAGCGCCTTTTCCCTGATCAACTTCCCTGCCAGCATCCCATTGTTGTATGCAGTATTGTAACCATGTTGGTCCCAGGGTATTGGAGAAACAAGGTGGATGAGGTCACATCTTTTATTGCACCAACTTTGTGGGAGAGAGAGACAGGCTTCCAAGTTCATACAGAGCTTAAAGAAGAGCTCTGTGTAGCTCGAAAGCTTCTATCTTTCACCAACAGAAGCTGGTCCAATAAAAGACGTGACCTCACCCACCTTGTCTCTCTAACATCCCACTGAACAGTTTCCCTTCCTCAGTCTTGCTGAGCATCTGCTCCCTGCTTAGTTGCACCTCCACTCAGCACCTTCTCTGCCTGGCCCCACTGCATTTAGTAACCTCCTTCTTTTTCTCACAGCAAAATCCCCACAATTACTGTTCTATTTCTCAGCAGCCTCCTGAACTTGCGGACTTTTGACTAGGGATTAGAAATACACTATAGGAAAATCAGGACCTGTCAATCTGAGTAATGGGGAGAAAGGGAATCCTGCCGTCCTGACATCGGTGCTTTAGCTCTTGAATGTCTAGGGTTCCCACCATCAAGTGTGATGGAGTGAACTGGCTTGCTTGTTACTCGCATTGGGACTCTGTCCCCCACCCTCCCGCTGTTCAACATTCAGCCAGCAGAGGGCTTTCTAAATCCCAAGGGTCAGAAAATGGAAGTACAGCCTGAGGTTTGAGGGGACTGGACTTGGGAGAGAGCTGGAGGCTGCCTGGGAGCTGGCTGCAGAGGGAAGGCCAGGCAGCAGGCATCCTGAAGGCTATGAGTCAGACACACACCCTGTTGCTGGCAGGGGACTAGAAGTATCTTCAGCAGAAAGATACAGAGCTGGGGGCTGCAGGCAGGAAAACGACGTAGAGAGCCCCCCAATGAGACTTTGACCTTATTACCACTGTGTGTCTAGCCTGCCCTTAGAGGGTTTGAATTAGCAACTGTTGGTCTATCTTATATTGTAACTAGGGCTGTCAAGCAGTTAAAAAAATTAATCGCGATTAATCGCACGATTTAAAAAATTAAGCGCGATTAATCACACTGTTAAATAATAACAGAATACCATTTATTTAAATATGTTTGGATGTTTTCTATATTTTCAAATATATTGATTTCAATTACAACACAGAATACAAAGTGTACAGTGCTCACTTTATATTTATTTTTTATTACAAGTATATGCACTTTAAAAAAACAAAAGAAATACTATTTTTCAGTTCACCTAATACAAGTACTGTAGTGCAATCTCTTTATCATGAAAGTTGAACTTACAAATGTAGAATTATGTACAAAAAAAACTGCATTCAAAAATAAAACAAAGTCCACTCAGTCCTACTTCTTGTTCAGCCAATCGCTCAGACAAACAAGTTTGGTTATCATAGAATCATAGAATATCAGGGTTGGAAGGGACCTCAGGAGGCCATCTAGTCCAACCCCCTGCTCAAAGCAGGACCAATCCCCAGACACTTTTTTACCCCAGTTCCCTAAATGGCCCCCTCAAGGATTGGTTACATTTGCAGGAGATAATTCTGCCCGCTTCTTGTTTACAATGTCACCTGAAAGTGAGAACAGGCATTCTCGTGGCATTGTTGTAGCCAGCGTTGCAAGATATTTACCTGCCAGATGTGCTAAAGATTCATATGTGCCTTCATGCTTCAACCACCATTCCAAAGGACATGCGTCCATGCTGATGACAGGTTCTGCTCGATAACGATCCAAAGCAGTGCGGACTGACGCCTGTTCATTTTCATCATCTGAGTCAGATGCCACCAGCAGAAGGTTGATTTTCGTTTTTGGTGGTTTGGGTTCTGTAGTTTCTGCATCAGAGTGTTGCTCTTTTAAGACTCCTGAAAGCATCCTCCACACCTCTTCCCTCTCAGATTTTGGAAGGCACTTCAGATTCTTAAACCTTGGGTTGAGTGCTGTAGCTATCTTTAGAAATCTCACATTGGTACCTTCTTTGTGTTTTGTTAAATCTGCAGTGAAAGTGTTCTTAAAATGAACAACATGTGCTTGGTCATCATCTGAGACGGCTATAACATGAAATATATGGCAGAATGCGGGTAAAACAGAGCAGGGGACATGCAATTCCCCCCTCACCCCCAAGGAGTTCAGTCACAAATTTAATTAATGCATTATTTTTTTAATGAGCATCATTAGCATGGAAACATCCTCTGGAATGGTGGCTGAAGCATGAAGGGGTGTACGAATGTTTAGCATATCTGGCACGTAAATACCCTGCAATGCCGGCTACAAAAGTGCCATGCAAATGCCTGTTCTCACTTTCAGGTGACATTGTACATAAGAAGAGGGCAGCATTATCTCCTGTAAATGTAAACAAACTTGTTTGTCTTATCGATTGGCTGAACAAGGAGTAGGACTGAGTGGACTTGTAGGCTCTGAAGTTTTACATTGTTTTGTTTTTGAGTGCAGTTATGTAACAAACAAAATCTACATTTGTAAATTGCACTTTCACAACAAAGAGATTGCACTACAGTACTTGTATGAAGTGAATTGAAAAATACTATTTCTTTTATCATTTTTACAGTGCAAATATATGTAATCAAAAATAATATACACTTTGATTTCAATTACAACACAGAATATAATATATATGAAAATGTAGAAAAACATCCAAAATACTTAATAAATTTCAATTGGTATTCTATTGTTTAACAGTGCAATTAAAACTGCGATTCATCATGATTAATTTTTTTGAGTTAATTGCGTGAGTTAACTGCGATTAATTGACAGCCCTAGTTGTAACATTGTAAAAACAGGTTTTTAATCTAATGTCCCATGAAAAACGTTGGGTATAATTTGTGGGAAAAACAGGTCTCTCAAAGCTTGAATGCATTTTGTGAGTTAGTAAAATGCTTGGAAAAGTTTGAAGCTTACCAAACTTCAAACTCTTAGGTTAGTCCATGCCTACTACACATTTGCAATACCCAAATCACAATTAAATAAATTGTCTTTAGAGTGTATATAAAAAACAAAATAAAATATGTTTAATTTGACAACATATTATTAAAACCACACTATATCAACTGGGAATATGAGATGTCATAAGCGTTTTAGGCAAAGCAATCAAATAGTCTCCCAGGATTTTACACACTGCTTGTTAAGAAAACAAATTTTCATCTCACGTTTTGCAAGCTGTCACCTTATATACAGTACATCAGAAAACTTGCCATGACTGGTTTTACTGCCAGACCTCTTAAGAGCTAATTGGTTAAGCACCTGGGCAGGAAGCTTTTTGGCAGAAACACTGTTTTCGACAAGGGCTAGCTATAAAGTTCTGGATGGCAAATTATAATCATTAAGGCTCTCTTCTACAAAAGAACACACATCATGCAAATACATTGCTTGGAGAAATTACCGTGCATGAAAGGACGGGCCATGTGTTATATTTATCCAATGGCTTATGGCTCAAATTTGAACATGGAAAGAATCTTTTAAGGGTCAAACTTTCAACAGGCTTCTGTAATTACACTTACAAAAATTGAAATTGCGTCTATTTGCATTCACCAAAACCCTCATCTTCATGTAGAAATGCCAGTTTGAGTGTAAAACCAGCATTTGCAAACACAGCTACTCATTCGACTTATGTAAACACAGTTTGTTATACATGCAAAAGAATGCACTTGCAATTTTTGCAGTTGCAAATTAGAAGGCTTGTTGAAAATTTGTCCTTAAGAGTTTACATTTTTCTTTGATTTTGTGTGGAAACACTTGATTAATCTATTGATTGGAGCAGGTTGAATACTACAAAAATAATGTTTGTGAATATTTGTTTGAATTGCAAGTAGTTATTTGGTTTGACCATCTTACTATCTTTTTATTATATGCCATTCATGAACATTGTTGCCAGTGTTTATGTTAATATTTGGCGAATCTTTTGGTTCTTTTTGGCCAGAATTTTCTCAAAGCAGTTAGGCACCGAAGTATCATTGAATTTCAGTGTGGAGTTGGGTGCTTTATTCCCTTATGCTCCTTTTGAAAATCTCAGCCTCTAGGAATATCCATGTTCAGGTGAAAGCAAGAGTACATGCTGAACATTTTCGCCTGATCCAAAAACAATGGAAATTTGTCCTCAATGGGCTTTGGATCAGGCCATATTTGCTATTTTTTTCTTTGCTACGAATTGGTTACTCTCCTGGTTTTAAAATGTTTTAGGCTCCGGTTCTGCAAACATTACTTTGTGTGCTTTCATTTTTATGCGCCCGTATATTCTTATTGAGCTCAGGGAGACCACTCTTGCACTTACAGTAAAGCACATGCATAAATTTGCAGATCTGGGGCCTTTGTTATTCAGTTGTGGATTGGAAACTATATTTTGTGATTTAGTGACCAATCACAGACTGCGACTAACAAATAGCAAATATTTGGCTTTATAAGGAATAAAAAGAGCATCTATCCATCCTCTTTAGGCACCTTTGATGAAATATGACATACAAACATCAAATACCCACATCATTATAACTAAACTGCTGCAATATCGTCTCATGTAAATCCAAACCAGAAGACCAGACAAACTAACAGATGAAAAATCCTCCCTCTCCATCAATTAGCCACCCTCACGCCTCTCCCCCACTTTCAAATACTTCTGGGGGGTGTGAGAGGGGGTGAGCTGGATTGAGTGCTCTGCTGCGTGCTCTACAGGCCTTTGGATTTGGGCTATTACAGACCAAAGCAGAAAAGCTGCACGGAGAGAATGTTGTAGTGAAGCTTCAGAACAGGTACCTCTGCAGGTGTTGGCAGCACAGTCCAGTGGCACTGGGCCTAGGACTCAGCAGACCTGGGTTCTATGTCTGCCTCTGACCTGCTGTGTGACCTCAAGCAAGGGGATGGATCACTTGATGATTACCTGTTCTGTTCATTCCCTCTGGGGCACCTGGCATTGGCCACTGTCAGAAGGCAGGATATTGGGCTAGATGGACCTGTGGTCTGACCCATTATGGCTGTTCTTAACATCACCTCTCTCTCTGGTTTTGTTTCCCCTCCTGCCCTTTGTCTGACCTGTCTCTTGGTGTATAGCAAGTTTTCTTTCTTTCCTTGATTATACTTTCAGTATTTTTTGGCCTGAGTTTTACCTTTTTGTAGACATAAGCATAAAATAGCTGTTGCTAAAGAACAGGCAAGGGAATACTGGGCAAATATTAACATATATTAAAAAAATGGTCAGTCTAGATGATACATATTTTAAGATGTTAAGGGAATTGGCAAGTGGACTGTATCACTACTAGTTATGATTTAAGAGACCTCATTGCGGGGAATAATTAGAAGAGTTAATCATGTGTATGGCTTGGACAGGTAAAAATTAAACATGATCAGTTACAAATATTTGTAGAGCATAAACACCAAGGTAGAGAAATTATTTATGGTCATGCAAAAGGGTGTAACTAGGAGTAATGTGATGAAATTAAGAAACAAACAATTTGGGCTGAATATCTGGGAAAGCTCCCTACCAGGGAGATCTATTGAGTTATTGAATAGTCTCCAAATAGAACTGGTAGAAGGCTTGAACCTACGAACTTTTAAATGTACACTTTACCAACCACTTATTAATGAACAATAGGGAATGGATCTGCAATGGCAGGGCCATGGACAAGATGGGACTACTCATTTTTTTCCATTCGTAATTTTTGTGATTCTGTTATTCATATTGAATCAGATGCTAAGCGAGTCAAGGGGATTCTTAAGTTACCTGGCTTTGTCCCCATTGCAGTAGTGACATGTGCCCTGTTTAAATTTATGACTCATTTTATTAAAGAACGCATATACGATTATAGTGAAAATACCTATTATTTTTTCTCTTAATCTGATCAGAAGCCAAATGCTAGTGAGGTGTTTTCATTACATTAATTCCCCCATGTAGGATACATAATGGGAATCCACCCATTTAGGAAAACCAGTTTCAATGATGGCTTAAGAAAAAGTGACTAAAATAATAGGAATTTCCTGTGAAAATTCCTCCATTTATTCCTTATTTTTAATTATTTTATTAAAACGGAGTCCTGTGCTTCTATTCATTTTTTTATTTGTAAATGTGTTGGAGGTATTTTGGCCACTTTTAAATATGATTTCTAATAATTTAACATCTGTAACTAAGAACTTACTGGTTTAAACTTTTATTACAATATCTTTTGGGGATTATAATTTTTAATTCCTAATTGTTCCTGCCCTCTCCCTGGAAGAATGGGCTATGCAGGCTTCTTCCTCCATTTTGCTGAGTAACCTTCATGAACTGGCTCTGAAGCTGCTCTGAGGCCTATGGATGGGATTCCTTCCCCCACTAGGACCTGCTACTCAGGCTGGTGAGATGGAATTAGAATGGAAACATGCATATGCTAGCGTGACTCCAGGGCTGTGTGCTGGGATACAGATCTAGACCTACTTAAACTCTGCTCTCTAATTTCTAGAGCAGTCAATTGGACTGTCTCAAAATACAGTTTGTCTGGGGCTAAGCCTTTGACTGGGATTCTAATCTCTGATGTGCATTGTTTAGTAATTGAAACATTCCCTACTGCACTTGTATGTTAGAAGTTGGAATCTGGCTTCCTGTCTGTCTCGTTTCTGCCTGAAGCAAAATTTTTATGACTGAACTGTGAACCCCTTAGTAAAAATGGTTGTAAAAGAAAAGCTTACAGACTTTTTAGCTAATTGTGTCCTCAGCAATTATTGCTATATAGTATTTTCTAATCTTAGCTTCTTTCTCTCAGTTAGTCGGGGTTAAAACCTGAACCTAAACTACAGTGGTAGAAATTCTACAATGCACACAGGAGACAAGAATGGAAATGAGTAACTTTTCAGACTCCCATTCACTTTAGTGAACTTAAAATTAGGCCCTCACTGACCAGTCACAAGAGCAAGGTGGTGTGTGGTCAGGCAGAAACGAACTTTCCCTTTTCTTATTGGAAAAATCGTCTGTTCTGTAAAGAAACAAATTCCCATTAACATTGCAACTGTCAGTTCCAATTTGATTGCTTGTAGAGAAAACGATATAAATTTTCTCTGGGAAAAAATCTGTTACAGTAATCACCTCTGAGAATGCCATGAATGAGTCTCTTTAGACTGTATATATGGCTGTACTTCTGTTACCAATGTTTCCATAGTTTGCGGCATTAGTGCTATACATAATGTATTTAGGGCTACTTTACTCACACAAGCCCTCCTGTTGACTTTGTTGCTTACTTGAGTAGGGTGAACAGAGGTTGGTCCTTAACATGCTGTTTATGAATTGATGTCTTACCTTCATTGTTTCGAGTTCTTTTTGATACTTGGCCAACTTCTTCAGTAATAAGCAATAAGAAGCCATGATAGAAGATGGTTTGTTATTTATCAAAACATTGATAACTTCTGAAAGCCTGAGCTCCATTGTTTCTGTCATGTAGTTTAGAACAACAGGGCTCAGTTCATCAGGACAAAGTCTGAAAAATTAGGAATGCTCATTTTAACAACAACAACAACAAAAAAACCCAAACCAAGAAATGTACAAGTGTAGTTGCATGGATTTATAAGTGAGCAGTGCAGTCATCAGTGGGCTATAAATAATTTGACAGTCCGGATACTCAACATCCTTTACATATACAAAACTTTGAGATACAGAGTTACATAACCTTAAATATTCTGTTGGACAACACCAAGATCATTGCTGGGCTAAGACTCGGTTACAACATTGTTAGGTATTCCACTGCTGATGCAGAGTGGATGGATTAATTTGAAAGGATGTTTCCCAAGTTTAAGATTGCAGCATGACAAGAAGCAAATAGTTAATGATCTGTCATGATTTCGTTTGTTTGTTTGTTTATTTGTTTTTTGGTCTTCAACATAGGAGTCTGGGAGGGAGTGATACAGAGAAAATCTGTGTGTGGAAAAGGATGGGAAGATCTGAGGAGGTTGGAGGATCTCAAGGAGTAAATAAAAGATCTTAGGGAAGTTGGAGAGGATTTTTATACATAAAATTACTCAGTAAAGCTACAATTATAAATAACTTCCAAATAGACATGTAAGTGTTTTCATAAGCAGATTGAATGAATTTGGAGGGGGTACTTTAGAAATGTCTAGATATCTGGTTTAAAAAATTCCAAAGATTCTTTTCCAAACATTTTTATAATATTACAGGAAGCAGGGACAAAGTCAATGCAGCTGGTTTGAGCCCCACCATAAAGGAACTGCAGGTCAGTTTTTTTTTTATTTGTTTCATGGGTGCAAACCCACTGACTTCTACAGAATTGGGCCCAAACATTTTCCCTAAATCAAATGATTCTTAGTTAGAAATAATAAAAGCTCTATCACTGAAATTAGATATTTTAGAAGAGCATGAAAATACTAATATGAAACACTAATTAATAAAACTGTGAAGATGGAGAATTCATGTATAAAGTGTCATATTACCTCTTCAGAGACAGATAGTTAAGAAATAATAAGACAGTGGGCCAAATTTTATCCTCAGAGTGGGAGCTGCATATGCATATATATGAGAAAACAACTGGCCTGAAAAGGCAGTGTTTGGTGGTGTCTTGCATCTGTTTGCACACTTCTGCTGTTTAATAGGTGCAGTGATTTGACTGGGAAAACATGAACTACAGTAGAGCCCAATTTTGCAGATACACCTCTACCTTGATATAACGCGACCCGATATAACACAAATTTGGATATAACGCGGTAATGCAGTGCTCTGGGCGGGCGGGGCTGCGCACTCCGGCGGATCAAAGCAAGTTCGATATAACGCGGTTTCACCTATAATGCAGTAAGATTTTTTGGCTCCTGAGGACAGCGTTATATCGGGGTAGAAGTGTATGTGAGAATAATATCAACGTAGCAAATTCAGCATAAGTTTTTTCAAAATCTCTCAGATGGGAATATACTATGTAATTTTGTAGTGAAGAAATAACTGGAATCAAAAAATCTAGAAATTTAATGTCACCAATTAAACATATCCAGAAAAAAAATAATGCAATATATGCACATAGCAACATAAATGCATTTTGTGTACTTTTTATGTAAAGCAGATCTAAATTAATGAAGGATAAAGTAAAATTTTACTAATTATTGGTAGTACTGGGATTGGCTAAAGCCTCTGAAACTCCATGGGGCAGATACAAGTAAATGGAAGAGAGATTTGAAATTACCTATTTTTATATGTAATAGAATTCAGTGATTTCCTGATGAATACGTCATTCAGCCATTTGTCTTTAATTGCGTCTTTAACAGCAGGCCGCTTAGCAGGATCAGGCTCAAGTAAGGAATGCATGAAGTGCACAGCTCCTGTACAGAAATTCAGATGAAATGGCTTGACCTCTATAGTAGTGTCCGTTTATTCAAACAGTGTGAAGTTACTCATGTGCAGAGGCACAAACTCAGCCCTATTCTGAGGATCTGGGGCATGGTCAGGTATTTAAGTGGGTTATAAGCAGAGCTGCCTGGGAAAGGATTTTCCTGTCCCATGAAAATTTTTGAGATGGCAAAATTTTTTCCCATCCCAGATCAGGATGAAAAGTCAAAATCTTGAAATTTTTTGCAGAACAATGTTCCAAAAAATATTTCAGATTGGGTGGTCAATCAGAATGTTTCTTTCTGATAATTTTGAAACGTTTTATGTCAATTTCAACCTTTTAAATATTTAAAAACTTTTTAGTATATTTTCTAACATTTTGAAGCAAAAAGTCATGTTGAACTTATGAAACTTTTAGTTTTGAAAATGTCAAAACTATTTGACAATTTCAAAACTTTCCAAAATTTTTCAAATCAGGAGATTCATCAGAACTGACCCATGAACAGTTTGAGTTTTGACGAACTGGCATTTTTCTTAAAAAAAAAAAAAAATTTTTTTGTCCGAAAATTTCTGACCAGCTCTAGTTATAAGTATTGGGCTGATCCTCTGCTCAGTAGTAATTTCACTCACACAGTAAAGCTAATCTCACTGACAAGATTTATTGTTTTGTGTGCTTTTGGCACATTTTAGCACTCATGAAAGAGAGCAACTAATAATTTGGCTTCAGCCACTTGTAACACGCACAGATGAAGTACATGTAAATATCCCTGTCTGTATATAGTTCTGCTAATGGAACTCAGTCTCCTCTTTAATACTGCTAATATTCCAGTTTTGGCACATTCCTGAGCAAAAAATGCTAAATGGGGAGTTTTAGAAGTGGAAAAAAATGTTAGATGAAGATTAGACTAGGACCATAACATTTATTTCACCTGTAACCTACCTTAGAAGAGCTCAGGTCTTCAGATATGAAAACCTCGTTCATTACTTCCCTAACATGTCTAACCTCCAACGAGGAAGGTTATCAATTGGAACAACTGAAATTTTCACACTGTCCCACTAACAATAGCTTTTAATGTAGAAAAATAGAGGATGAGATAATACACTTCCTATTAACCAGACTCTTTATGATGATTAAATGACAAGAAATCATTAAAATGATGAATATGTATGGTATTTATCCCATCAACATTCTTTGGAAGCAATCATCTACCTTATCATGTTACCTCAACATTGTAATTCTGAACTAGATCTAGACAGATTCAATGAGCTGGAATTCTTCACTGCATCTATACAGAGTTTGAGCTCAGTCAGATTCTACTCATCCTGACCCCATGCAAAGTTAAAGTTATGCAATAGGGGAAAACTTTAATATATGCCAGTGGTGAACTGGGCAAAGCAGAGTCTTGCTCTACACTCTGTCCCCTGCCCTTCACACCCTGCCCTTGACACGAATTGAAACTAATGGCGTTACACTCGTAAAATTGCTGTGAGAAAACAACCCAAACCTGTAATGTGCAAGCCAGATGATGCTAAAATGTTATCAGTACAACTGGAAGGAGAAGGTAAACTAAAACCAGAGATATTGAAAAAAAGAATTGTCGAAAGTCTAATGCCAGTGAAAATAAATGTTGGACTTCTAGCACCAAATTCATATTCACCAATATTATCTCTGGCTTTTAAAACCTAGGGCCAAATCCAGAGCTAGTGATTATGATAACTGCCTTTTGAAAATTGAGTCTAAAAGTCTCCATTGACTCTGCCTCGCTAATGAAGGTGATGACTACAGCTTGTGTAAACATTTTGAGTTTCAATTTTTTTTAATGAAAAAGTTCTGTTGTCAACCAGCTGTAGTTATAAGTTTGAACTTTGAAGAATTATGCTTAGAGCAAAAAGTGAGGGAGCTCTTTCACACCACTTATCAAAGGTTTTCACAACTCTGCTTTTGTGTGCATTAAACAGATGGCTTCCTAAACTGGCACACAGCCCACTAAACAAAACCCCATGGGTTTGAATCTCATTTGCACTTAAGGCCACTTTACATCACTCTGGCAGCATAAAGGGTCCTTAAAGTGAGTGTAATTTTTATGTCCGCTCCAACTTTCTTTAAATGTAAATGAGAATTGAACTCTGTGATCTCTCAAGTTTAGGCAACAATGTTATCGTGTCTCTCATCTCTGAGGCAAGATTGAGACAGTCTAGATACCGTGTGATCTTGCCTGTAATAAACAGAACAAAGAAAATGGAAGAGGTGGCTCTTGTCCACCATAGGAATATGATCACCTTACCTCCTGATAACATGGATACTAAACAAGGTAATCACACTGTCTTCCTTATTGTGAGGTTGTTACATTAACTTTGCTACTGAGGTTAAAAATGTTATCTTATCTATATTATATATCTCTATATATAAAATAGGAGTGGGTTACCAGAAGAGATATTGGATGGAATGGGGCTGATCTCACCATTGACCATCTTTTGATGTAGTTGCTTGATGTTGAATGGTTCCACAATGAAGGGCAATGTGCCAGTTAGCATAGCAAATGTACTAACACCTCTGTCAAGGAAAAACACAATAAATACATCAGAGCTACAGATAACTGTGGTAAATACAGGAAACAAAATCCAGGGTTCAAGTTTCTGAGTCTTGACTTTTGACATCAAGAGCAGGTTGAAAATCATCTCTAAGTAGTGATACACGTTGAATCACCAACTGAAATTATTTTCTCTATGTGCATGCCATTTAGCTTTAGAAAATCAGTCTACAGCATAGACAGTAAAAGAATAAATTGTGGGTGGATGGGAATATTAATCTGTTTGAGTGGAAGATGCAGGATGAATAGTATTGGAAGTGGAAATCTGCTATTTGTTCACAAAATAAGTACAGCACATGCAGTGACAGTGCACCATTCTTAGCCCATCCAACCCAAAGGCTTTGGTTCTGACATGGAATGGCCACCCAACAGGGGGTAAAATGATCATTCAATCCTTGGAGTATTTGCAGAGACTGCCAACCTAGGTGTTAGGTAGCACCTGTTGCCACTAGCAAATTTCATTAAAGGTCACAGATTCAGTGTGGATAAGTATCCACATGTCTGAATGCTTATCCAACTGTCTTCAGTTTTCAAACTTGGTCTGAATATCTCATGTGAACAGGCCATTTCACACTATTCATGGCACTTCCTGAACTAGTTGGGTCAGAAAGACCACAGCATCAGCCTGGTATTCTGTCATTCCCTGTTTCCAACTGGACCAGAAAGTACCAAAGACTGTGAAAATGAAAAATCTGGTCAAACTTTATTGACCTGGAAATAGGCTTGATTCACTTCAAATTTCAGGCACTTCTTATTTTGTTTGAGCTGGTATACTTATTACTGCAGATAATTTTGATGATGATACATGTGATGCAGACAACTATATTTGAAGACCACTGTCTTTTCTGCAATCACACCAAAGAACGGTCATGGGATGGGCTGCGTGACATCTTCTGCTAGTTACTAGCTTGGACCAAAACTGAATCAGCCACCTCGAAATGAAAATCTTTATTATCCTCATTATCCAATCTTTTGATACATCCAGTCCTTGAATGTAATATTTCCCCAAAGTGTCCTGATTAAGCTTTCAGCCAGAACAATATTAGAAAGGGGGGTGTTTGTGTGTGTGTGTATAATATTGCAGTGAAACAGCATTGATGTTCAAATTGATTTAATTAGCGGCATCCAAAGTTCTAGATACACAGTATAATCTCATTGAAAATGGATTAAATTTAGCTGGACTGAAAGTGAGAGAGGGTCCCTAAATATTTTCTGATAGTTGGAAAGAACACATGTTGTGCAAATGGATGTGTAATGGCATATAACATTAAGTACATTTGTCTTTTCAACATTGTGAACACTTCCTTTGCCACGCACTTTAAATTGCTGTTGATGATATACATGAGTGGTGCCTTTATGACTGGCAACAGTTCTTTTCATCAGCTTACTGGATGTGAAATCCCCAATGTATGAGAATTTGGGAGTGGGTGGGAGCTACAACCATAGTATCTTTAAAAAAAATATATAAAAAAAGTAATGCACAAAATGTAGTTACTTAACAACAATGTATTTAACATTTGAAGCTGGAAACTGACTATACATTATGCTTGAAAATTTATGGTCTATAACAGACTGCTGCTCTTCCGTCTTGCTGAAATATCTGGCTATATTTATACAATATAGCAGCTGTTTTCTTAATTCAGCTGATGTATGAAAGCTAATAATTTTCCATTCCTCCAAAGAAGTTTAAAATCTGATGCACAAAAACCATGTATGGTCAAAGCTAGAGCTGGTGTTTCCTCAGTGGAATCCTAGTTGTATTACTGTTCAATGTGATTTGGTTGGCTAAACATGATTTTGCAATTCTTTGTTTCTGGTGACAACCATTACCTATCAATTTGTCTCTATAAAATCAGCACTTTTACACAACCTAGTTGATATCCTTATTTCATGATAGTTGAACTAAGATAGAAATAACATCATGAGAGTTAAAATTTCACTCTGACAAAGCTCTTTTTCCATGCTGAAGGTCTCAGCAATAACAAATCAAGTTGTAAATTCATTTTTTATGTCTTAGACACAGAAAAATGTCTAAATTAAATACCAAAGGCCACATATAAGTTTTATACAACTGTGTGTGACTCATTGACAGAATTACATCAGTAAATGGCTTTAAGGTTACTATTTTGCATTCATTTTGCAGACATCTCAAACATGAACTAAACTAAATCAGATTTTAGGTGCCGACAACATTCTCTGGGACAAATTCAGCTGTGTAACTCCTTTGTAAACTTAGAGTAGCACTCTTGAAGTCAATGGCAATACTTCAGATTTTTACCAATGTAACTCAATAAAATTTGTCCCTCTGTGCTTAACTTTCTATATCCTGTATGTTTGCGGGGGAGCAGGAAGGGAGGGATGTAAAGAGTCATGGTTAGGCCACAAAATACTGTTATATGGTATGTCTGCCACAACAGTTCTCAAGAACAAATGTGCAGTTAGTGTATGCTATAAAGTCAGTACTATGAAGGTCTAGTTTACACTCTTGGTCACCTGCAGGTATGTAGCTTGACAGGGAACCGTCTGCTTACATACATTTTTATACATCAATTTCAAATGCAAACTATCACTCAGGGACATCAGGTGGACTTGTTAGCATCCTGGTGGACTTTAAGTCCAAAAGCCAAAGAATGGATGTATTTTTATAGGTATTGTAACATTTAATGTCTGTCTCTGTCTATCTATCATTAATACCTGTGTGTTTGTATATGCACTTATATATATGGGGGAATTCTGCGCCACTGCATACGTGCATAATTAATGTGCCGTGCATAATTTTTTTCAGAAGAAAATAACTTCTGCTGGAAAGTTGCTGCAGTTCCGCCTTTTGACCAACAGGGTCCACTGTAGCGCTAGAACAGAACAGCCACTCCTGGGCGGGAACAGTCCCAGCTGCCCATAGGGAAGGGAAGAGGTTGCCTGCCCAGCACCATGTCTGTGGGACCAGGTCAGGAGACAGGGGATATGGGGGGACAGACAGCATGAGGCTGGGGTGGGGGTCACAGACTCGGGTTCATAAGGGCTATTGGGGGAGGACAGATTGGGGCAGGGGCTGAATAGGAGTGAAGGCACTGGGCCACATGGGGATGGGAAGGAGGGGGTGCAGTGACACATGGGGGAATGGGGGTGGCTGAGTGGGGGAACAGAGACACATGGGGACAGGAAAGGGGGTGCAGGGCCACATGGGGGAAGGGGCTGGCTGAGGGGGCATAGAGACACATGGAGACAGGAAAGGGGGTGCAGGGGCACATGGGGGAAGAGGGTGACTGAGTGGGGGTACAGAGACACATGGGGATGGGGGAGGGGGTGCAGGGCCAGAAGGAAGTGGCTGTGTGTGGGCACAGAGACAGATGGGGATGGTGCGGGGTGCAGGGACACATGGGGATGGTGAAGGGGGATGGCTGAGGGGGCACAGAAACACATGGGGATGGGGGAAGGGGGTGTAGGGCCACAAGGGACGAGGGGGTGGCTGTGTGGGGGCGCAGAGACACATGGGGATGTGGGGAGGGGGTGCAGGGCCAGATGGGGGTAGGTAGGTGCCTGAGTGGGGGCATAGAGACACTTGGGGATGGGGGAGGGGTGCAGGGACACATGAAGGTGGCTGAGTGGGATGCAGGGGCTCATGGGGATGAGGGAAATTTGATGTCTGAGTGGGGGTGGAGGAACATGTGGGAGGAGGGGATGCAAGGACACTTGGTGGCATAGGGACACATGGGGATGGGGGAAGGGGGTGCAGGGCCACAAGGGGGAAGAGGGTGGCTGTGTGGGGGCACAGAGACACATGGGGATGGTGTGGGGTGCAGGGACACATGGGGATGGGGCGGATGTGCCTGACTGAATGGGAGAGGCTAGGGGTCAGCCAGGGTCTGCATGCGGGAGGCTCCCTATCAATCCCTCCCTCCCCCTGTTTGATATTTCTCTCACCCACACCCAACAACCCTCCAGGTTCACTCCTACGCTCCTTCCCTCTTCCTCAGCTTCTCTGTTACCCCTGACTCCCCCAGGCCTTTGCACTGCTTCTGGGGGTGGGGGGTGAGGGAAATACGGTTCTGTATTGTAGTTTAAATTAATTATTCAATTTATTATTCAAAATATTATTCAAATTATTATTCTGTATTTATATGGCTAGCAAGGAATCTATTTGACAATAAACATTTGCTGAATATTTTTCATTGTCTGTATTGTTACAGTATCAGAGGGGTAGCCGTGTTAGTCTGGATCTGTGAAAAGCGACAAAGAGGCCTGTGGCACCTTATAGACTAACAGATGTATTGGAGCATAATCTGGTATTCACCCACGGAAGCTTATGCTCCAATACATCTGTTAGTCTATAAGGTGCCACAGGACTCTTTGTCGCTTCGTATTGTTACAGACATACCTGTCAGCAAGTATTTTGAAATAAATTACCAAAATAATGGAAACTCGTGTGATTATATTGTGTTATTTTGACAAATAAAATATGAAAAATTTTGCAGAATTTTAAAATATTGTGTGCAGAATTTTTAATTTTTTGCTTCAGAATTCCCCCAGGTGTAATATATATGCATAGGTAGATGAATAATTTAGGGAAGTCCTGTGGCCTGCATTATACTGGAGGTTGGACTACATGATCACCAATGTTTCCTTCTGGCCTTAGTCTATAAGCTTTTGACCTAGGTCCATTTTCTTTTTTTTTTTCTTGATGAAAATTGGGTTTCTGGTAAATGAAAAGTTTTGAAAATGGTTTTAAATAAAAATAGTGATAAAGAATGTTTGAAAAATTTGTGACAAATGGAAAATGTTGATTAACGCTGACAATTTCCCACAAAAAGCCATTTTCAGCAACAAAAAACCCTTTCTGTTTGAAAGAAGTTGACCATCTCTAGCTACTAGCAAATGAAAATAGTTTTATGTTAGTGAACTTTTTCAGAATAGTGATTGAGATGGAAGTTACTTATACCAATAGATTTTTCAATATGTCCTGGTTAAATATGATGTATTTGTAGACTGCCTGTTATTGTTAGTAGTTATTGTTCATAGTAATAAAATATGGTCTATTCTTAGGGTATGTCTACACCCAGCCGCTAGTTTGGCGCCTGGGAATCGAAGTTCTGGGTTCGACTTATCGCGTCTTGTCTGGACACGATAAGTCGAACCAGGAAGTGATCGCCGTCGACTGCGGTACTCCAGCTAGACGAGAGGAGTACCGCGGCGTCGACGGGGGAGCCTGCCTGCCGCGTGTGGACCGAGGTAAGTTCGAACTAAGGTACGTCGACTTCAGCTACGTTATTCACGTAGCTGAAGTTGCGTACCTTAGTTCGAATTGGGGGGTAAGTGTAGACCAGGCCTTATAGTATAAAGTGTGCATGATGCTTTACAGATAAATAAAATACATGGTCATTGCTCTCAGGAGTCTACAGTTTAGGGACCTAACCCTGAAAAGACCTATGGCTGTGCTTACTCTGATCAGGTCCTATGAGTTATTACACTGACTTCAGTGGAAATATTCACAGTGCACGAAGTTAAACCCATGCATAAGCGTCTGCATAATCGAGGCCTAAAAGTAGCATAATGTCATAATGGCTAGAGGTTGCCCCAAAACACAAGTGCCACCAAACCCTGTATTATCAGAGTCTAAATCATTCAATTTCATAGACTCATAGACTCATAGACTTTAGGTCAGAAGGGACCAATATGGTCATCTAGTCTGACCTCCCGCATGATGCAGACCACAAAAGCTGACCCCCCCACTTTCCCTTAACTCTGCTGTTGAAGTCTCCAGATCGTGATCTAAAGACTTCAAGTTGCAGATAATCTTCCAGCTTGCGCCCCCTGCCCTATGCTGCGGAGGAAGGCGAAAAACCTCCAGGGCCTCTGCCAATCTACCCTGGAGGAAAATTCCTTCCCGACCCCAAATATGGCGATCAGTAGAACCCCGAGCATACAGGCAAGATTCTCTAGCCAGACCCTCATTTTACCAGCGATGGCCGTTATTGCCTAATTGACTAAAATCACGTTATCCCATCAAACCATTCCCTCCATAAACTTATCTAGCCTAATCTTGAAGCCAGAGAGGTCTTTCGCCCCCACCGTTTCCCTCGGAAGGCTGTTCCAAAATTTCACCCCTCTGACGGTTAGAAACCTTCGTCTAATTTCAAGCCTAAATTTCCCCACGGCCAGTTTATATCCATTCGTTCTCGTGTCCACATTAGTACTCAGCTGAAATAATTCCTCTCCCTCCCTGGTATTTATCCCCTTGATATATTTAAAGAGAGCAATCATATCCCCCCTCAGCCTTCTTTTGGTTAGGCTAAACAAACCAAGCTCCTCGAGTCTCCTTTCATAGGAAAGGTTTTCCATTCCTCGGATCATCCTAGTGGCCCTTCTCTGTACCCGTTCCAGTTTGAGTTCATCCTTTTTAAACATAGGAGACCAGAACTGCACACAGTACTCCAAAGTGAGGTCTCACCAGCGCCTTGTATAACGGAAGCAGCACCTCCCTGTCCCTACTAGAAATACCTCGCCTTATGCATCCCAAGATCGCATTAGCTTTTTTCACAGCCACGTCGCATTGCCGACTCATAGTCATCCTGCGATCAACTAGGACTCCGAGGTCCTTCTCCTCCTCCGTCACTTCCAACCTATGCGTCCCTAGCTTATAACTGAAATTCTTGTTAGTCATCCCTAAATGCATCACCTTACACTTCTCACTATTAAATCTCATCCTATTATTATTACTCCAATTTACAAGGTCATCCAAGTCTCCCTGCAGAATATCCCGATCCTTCTCCGAATTGGCAATACCTCCCAACTTTGTGTCATCCGCAAACTTTATCAGCCCACTCCTACATTCGGTTCCGAGGTCAGTAATGAATAGATTAAATAAAATCGGACCCAAAACCGAACCTTGAGGAACCCCACTGGTGACCTCCCTCCAATCTGACAGTTCACCTTTCAGTACTACCCGCTGCAGTCTCCCCTTTAACCAGTTCCTTATCCACCTCTGGATTTTCCTATCGATCCCCATCTTTTCCAATTTAACCAATAATTCCTCATGTGGTACCATATCAAACGCTTTACTAAAATCGAGGTATATTAGATCCACCGCATTTCCTTTATCTAGAAGGTCTGTTACTTTCTCAAAGAAGGAGATCAGGTTGGTTTGGCACGACCTGCCTTTCGTAAACCCATGTTGTAATTTGTCCCAATTGCCATTCACCTCAAGGTCCTTAACTACTTTCTCCTTCAAAATTTTTTCCAAGACCTTGCATACTACAGAAGTTAAACTAACAGGCCTGTAGTTACCCGGGTCACTTTTTTTCCCCTTCTTGAAAATAGGAACCACATTAGCTATTCTCCAGTCCAACGGTACCACCCCCGAGTTTACAGATTCATTAAAAATTATCGCCAAGGGGCTTGCAATTTCTCGCGCCAGTTCCTTCAATATTCTAGGATGAAGATCATCCGGTCCGCCCGATTTAGTCCCGTTTAGCTGGTCAAGTTTGGCTTCCACCTCTGATACTGTAATGTCAATCCCCCCTCCTTTATTCCCCTCTGTCCTACTCCCTCTATTCCTAAACCCTTCATTAGCCTTATTAAAGACCGATGCAAAATATTCATTTAGATATTGTGCCATGCCTAGATTATTCTTAATTTCTTAACTTTCTGATGAGTATATTTTTATAGATCTACTTACATGGACCAGACATCCACCTTTGGGCCATATTTCTTATGAGCTAGGAGTTCTGGGGCAGCATAGGCTGGGCTTCCACACTGGGTGTTCAACAGCTCCTGAGAGAGACCCTCAAACTTAATAGTATTGCTCAGTCCAAAATCTGCCAGATTCACAAAAACAAAGAGTTAGTAGTCTCCTCTGGGACTTATTTATCCTTAACATTTGGCCAAAGACAGGGAAAAAGATTCAGAAATAATACACTGAAACAAGCAATGTTATGAAGGAGGCGACTAGGTACTATTCCCATTTTCCTTTATTTCTTTTTTAGCATTTATAATTAATATTGTAACTTTGTTCTTAAAATACAGTACTGCACTGATTGCTGAATGTGCTCTAAATTTGTAAATAGAATAAACATTCTGCACTTAGGCCTGGTCCACACTACCCCCCCACTTCGGACTAAGGTACACAAATTCAGCTACGTTAATAACGTAGCTGAATTCGAAGTACCTTAATCCGAACTTACCGCGGGTCCAGATGTGGCAGGCAGGATCCCCCGTTGATGCCGCGTACTCCTCTCGCTGAGCTGGAGTACCGGCGTCGACGGCGAGCACTTCCGGGATCGATCCGGGATCGATTTATCGCGTCTAGACAAGACCCGGACCCGGAGGTAAGTGTAGACGTACCCTTAGGGCTTGTGCACTTATACAGGTGCAACTTCCTTAAATTAGAATATGAATTTAAACCAATCTAGTTAAACTGATGCCAAAGACTATGAGTAATCTTAGTTCAGTCTAAGTGGCCTATTTCACTTTAGCTAAAGTTGATTAGTGTGATGGTTCCAGGGTGAGCTATACTTTTGATGCCCCTCCCTCTGCTGTCTCCCCATGAGCGCCCTTTCAAAGCAACGGGCTTGTACATCTCTCAGGGTTGATTTTCACAATTCAGCCCACTCTTACAGTGGAACCCCAAGTCACGCTACCCCTGTTTAACACTGTATTACCTCAGCAGGCCCAAATGGGTTTTAGCCTGCTGTAGACTTCCCTTGAAGAATCTGGGACCTGTATAAAAATGTAGTGTTCAAGACCACATTGTTAAATAATACTTTGTTTTGATCTATCCATAAGAACAGAACAGGGAAGAAATGGCAAAACAATGAAAGCCTAAACTTTTCTCTATTTTCTCCTCTAAACTTGGCATATCTCTCAAACGGGTAGGCCCAACAAGCCTGGGCACATCGTCACAACCTTCTCCCAGGGACCAAGTGACAGCCTGCTCCTCTGCAGACCCTCTGTTTCCCCTGTGTGCTCAGAGGGGCAGTTTATAACCATTTTAAAGCTCTTTGTTTAAGAATTCCCACCTGAATCTCCCTGAGGACACAAGACAGGCTCTTACTGCTTCCCATCCACGGGATAAGCCAGACACTTGATTCCACATGTGGGGAGGTGAATTCCAAAGGAATGAACTCCTATATTGTCTGGTTGAGTACCAGCCATTGGGGCTATCTACAACCATTGAGTTTGATTTCTGCAGGCCAAAGCTAACTAAGGCTTTATCTACACTAGCGACTATACAAGTCCATGCATGTGGTTGTGCTCTAATTCCCCTGTTGTGCACATCTAAACTCCAGAAACTTGTCTGAAGGTGAGTACAGGGCGAGTAAGCTAGCACATGCCTTGGCTGTGGCGTGGACCCAGACCCATATGCAGTGTGGACGGGGGCAAAGGGCACGTTCCAGGTCTTGAGTTTGGATCGTCCTCCATCCCTGTTTCCATAATGTAATGAACCCCTTTCTGCCTGACCCTTACCAATCTATAAAAGTTCCTGTCCCCCTGTTTTCACCAGCAGTACTGAGGTGCACTGAGCACATCAGAACAGTTTTCTGCTGCACTGTTTTGATCTGAAAAAGGGAACATGGATCCTACTCCAAGAGCAGCTGCTTGGCCTGCTGACCATACCCAGGTGCTGATCAATGTGTGGTCAGAGCATACTGTCCTCCACAACTTTGCCTGGAGTGACAGGAACATTCGCCTGTACTGGGAAATGTCATGGAGGCTGGAGAAGGCGAGCATTGAGCAGACACCAGGCCCATGCCGGCAAAGCACTTGAGGCTTCTGTACAGAAGGTCAAAAGACTCAAACAGTCATTCCTGGAGGGCTCATTGTACATGCCCCTTCTACAAAGAGCTGGCCCAGGTGCTGTCAAGGGCTCCCAGTACAGACCCTGAAGTGGCTCATGACCCCTGCTCCTCAACCCCGCTGGCCTCATTGTCTGATGAGGTCCAGAGTGAGGAGGCAGCAGGGACTGTGGAGAAGCCCCAGAGCATGTGATTCTGCACCTCTACCTGGAGGCGGAAGCCCCCCTGACAACTCAAGGAGAACTCCAAGCAGAAGCAGGAACCAGAACCCAAGGCTGGTAAGTTACAATGGACCCCCACCCTGCCGAGCAATATTCCCTCTTGCTCTGGTGCTACATTCCTGATGTTAAGCCCAGCCCCTGCTTCACTTCAACCCTTAAATGGTCCTGAGCAAGACACGGCTATAAGTCGATGATTTTATTGATTTCTGATGAACTACTAATGCAATTGGCAGATGCTATAAAACACATTATTAATGAACAACCATTGTGCTCCGTGTCTGTGCATTTCTTGGACAACAATCAGGCAGTGATGGTCCTGGGGCCATGCCGACTGGAGGAAGGGAGTGGGCGGGTGGAAAGGTCCTGGCTGGGAATGGGACAGTTGTAAAGAGCATATAGTTGTTTGTCTAAAGTTAGTAACTGTTGTCTTCTGTCCCTTGGAAGATTACACAGTTTCAGTGCTTCAACCCTTGCTTTCCCAATCTTATCATCCCCTTACAAATGGGAGCCACTCAGAATGGTGGGTGGATTGAGTTGGAGAGGGGTTAGGTCCAGGAAGAGGAAGGAAACACTTTGCTTGTCTGAGGAAGTTAGTCATAGCCATCTTTTCTCCCTTGGAAGATTACAAAATTTCCCCATTCTTGTCTCTGGTTTTGGGCCTCTCTCCACATGGAACCGTGCTGCACAAGCCAAGGGAAACAGGTGTGAGAAGTAAGTGTGGGGTGGAGGTCTAGCGGTTGGATAAACATAGTCTGGTGTCCCTTTGCTGTGAAGAGGTGAGGGGCTTGTGGTGCTGATTGGAAGTGGTAGGGAAGGAAATAAAGTTGTGGTGTGTTTCTTTTCCCCCCTGTCCATTTCACCATTGCTAGGCAGACATGGGAAAGATTTTCTGGTGATGCTGGGGGTGAGATGAGGTTGGATGCATGGGCAATGTCCGGGGTTCACATCTCCTATTGCATGGAAACTCTGTATGCTAGCTGAGTATATAGTCAATTTCCAGTTGAAGTGCCTCCTAGTCCTGTAAGCATATTAGCAAATTTCTGGTGTAGCAGAAACTCCAGCTGGGTCTTGACGTTCAACCGGAGTGCAAATCTGCTTGGTCTACCTTCATAGCTGCCCAAACCCCTCCATTCAGCAGTATGTAGAGGGATGATCATCAGCAGAAACATCTCTCTGGCATAGATTGCTGGATCTCTCCCACAGGACTGGAAAGCCACCTCTCTTCTATTCTGATACCTTGAAAACTGCTGTGTTCTTCAAATGTTGGCCAGCCTTTAAAGAAGAAATTGCAAACTGGTAACATAGCTCCTGGAAGGAACTGCCCATCTTCCCCTCCTCCCCTTGAGACACTATGAAAATTTAAAATGTTTAAAAACATGACTCCATGTCTCTTACCATTAGTAGCCTCTGCGCCTTCCTCATGGGCTGCAAAAGTCTGAGAATTAAGGATAGTCAAACATTCCTGGAATGCTGAAAAGTATCAAAATTGTGGCCTTCCACAGCAAAGTTATGTTATGTGGGGGGATTTCTTGCCTTACTCCAAAGGAGAAAAATGTATAATGCTGCACTTGTCTTTGAATGGCAGGACCTCTGGTTCCCAAGAAGGAAACCAGTTTGTTGACCAGCAGGAGCAACACCCCAGAGACAGCAGAGGCAGACAGAGAAGGACCTTAGAGGAGTTGCTCATTGGCGTGGACAGGAGGAATCAGGAACAACTGGAGTTCCTCAGGACATGGGAGGATCAGACTCTTCAGCAGAAAGAGGTACTGATAACTGGTTCATGGAGCAGGAGGCACACTTTAGGAATGGGAGCACATCCATAGGGAGCGGCACCATTCCCTTATGGAGAGGCTGATAGACCTGGTGGCCAAATGTGTTTAGGGTGCACCTGCTGCCATGGCCACTATACCTGTCTATGTACTGTTGCCGCCACAACCACCTCCTCCTCTGGCTACCACCCAGCGTGCTGCTGAGGCAGAGGACTCCTCCCCCCCCGAGTTACTGGAAGGAGCCTGCAGGTCTTCTGGGACCACACCCTCCACTGGAACTGAAAACCTCTTGCAGGGGAACCCTCCTGAGCATCCAGGAAGGGAACAAAGAGCCTGCAGGAATCTCTGAAGCCCACCAAGTGCCCAGCCTCCAAACATACACAGGAGACATCCCAGTTTATTCCCAAGAACAATTTCCCCCAGTTGTTCCCTGCTTGTCAGGGGAGGAGGAGGGCAAGGAGACAGGTGCAGAGACATTAACATTTGCCTGTTGTACATGGTTTTAGTCCCATTATGTTTTATTGGTTTCCATTTCCTTTTAAAAATATTTCTATTACCCATTCTATAGTACTTTGAATCAATATTATAATTTCCTTGACACGTGTGTGGACCCCGCTTCCTAAGTATGATGAGCATACAATGTTTTCAGGTTTGAGACTGGGCCTCACAATTCACAGCACATGACCTGGAAAGGTGTAACTGTCTGGTGCCATCATACTGCAAACACTTCTCTGTCCATTCCTCCCCCTCACTTTCAGATTAAGAAATATCTGAAGTCCCAAGGGTCCACAGGAGGGATGTGGAAAATGTGTTGTTAAGTGCTTAGAGAAAGCACTGCTAGTTGTAAAAGCAGCAGAACTCAGAACACAGAGCTGGGATAGATAAACATCTTTATGGCTTAGGTCACAGGCTGAAAAATGAAACACAATTAAAGTAACAACACAGGCATCTGCCACTATCCAAGGATTAAATGGCCCCTCCCCCACATTGATCCATTTTAACATTGGGATTAGTGCTCCATGACAGCCGCTCTTAAAAAAAAATGTTGATAAGATCATTAAGAGATTGAGTGCTCCTGATAACAGGTCTGTAAACAAGCGTGAACATTTAAGACAACAGCATTACACAATGACCGCATTACAACTGGGCTGCCACCCTCCACAGCACAAACCTAGCCCTAAGTTGATATGGTGACGGTGCCTGTTATAATTGCCTGCAATGGGTGAATAGTCACAGAAATGAATGTCTAATGGCCATCAACTACAGGGGAACAAAAACCCACACAAAGCTATGAAGCCCCACTAGTATGTGCCAATGGTCCCTCCTGTTTTTTCCAGCAGCTTTACAGGGTGTGAAGTTGTCCCATGGCACAGGCAGATGTCATCCTCTGTTTCCCTGCTGTACCAAGATGTGTGCACATCTGGCATCCCTGATTCCCTTGCCCATTGGGAACCAGGACTAGTATGCATGTGTGTGGGATCCAGCTGCCTGTACAGAGTTTGTAAACCAGACTTGTCCTGTGCCCACTCGGGATGGAAGCACTCCCCTTCATCTTCACAAACATGGAGTGTGCAGCAGCTGACGATTATGTGAACAGTGTTGGCCACACTGGCATCCAAACAGCTGTGTAGGCAGCGCCAACAAGATTTCAGCCTACCAAACGTGCACCTCACAACTATTCTGGAGCTACTGATTTTGTAATTGAATTCTCTTTTTCCATGGAACCATTCTTCATGTTGGGGTATGGTTTCATGAGGCAAGTTAGTAGCTGGTATGCATGGTTCCCCCAAAATAACAGTTGGCACAGACACAGCATGAAGAACCATATGGCTTCTGGGGAATAAAGTCCCATCTTCCCCCTTCAAGTACAATCCCAATCACCTGAGCACCCTGGTGTCATGAATCTTTCCCATGTTTCACACGTTGGTATTCATGCATCAGTCTTTGTGGGCTGCTAAGCCTTACAGAATGAATGAATAGTTTTTGGTTCACATACTCATCCTTTTTGGTGGGCAAAGTATCGGGATGTGGGTGCCATCAATGGCCACTGTACTCTTTGGAAACCCATCCTTTGAAATCCAGGTATTATTTCTGGAACTTTGCTTACAGCAACCACCCATGGGTAAATCACAGTATTAGTTGCCTCGCAAACTTGCAGAACCACAACTCCAGCAGTGGACTTTCCAACCCCCAAAGTGGTTTGCAATTGATCATTAACGGTCTGGTGTTGCCAGCTTCCACAGGGCAATAGTCACCTGGTATGGCTTCCCTTTATTGAGTGTTCTGGTGCTGGAGGTTTGGTGCAAGCTTCTCACACAGCTCCATAAAGCTGTTTCCTCATTTGGAAATTCTGAATCCCAGGTCATCCCATTGTTTCCAAAACAATGTAATCCAACCACATTGTGCTGGTTCTCCTGTATCAGAAGGGATGGACAACCCATTGGCATACTGTAGCAATACCGGCATTCACTGTATCTGTTCCATGGGAGCCAAACTGGATTGTCATTGACCCTCAAGGTCAGCCATCTTAGTCATGTTAGAAAGTTCTGCCCAAAGTCCATCCGGCATCTCGCCCACTCACCTACTCCACAGCAAAAACATTTGTCCTGCACTAAGGAGCAGGAGTAGAACCACATCATCATTCCCTTGATGCATGTCTTCCACCCAGTTTGGCAGGAGAGAATGGTGAGCAGGAACCACCCCTGGCAAATGTGTGAAGGGCTGACAGTACCAACAATATGTAGCAAAGCGGATCCTAGAGCATCTCCTTCTGATGCGTAGAATCCTGTGATACCTCCGATGAAATGGTAATGGTAACATTGCGTAACAACCGCTGAAGTGTGGATGTGTGTATACGTGTGAACACAGCGTTATAGCCATGTCCAGCACAGTATACGTGGACACTCAGCATGGCTATAGGGAACATGCGCAAGCATGTACATGGTCTAGTAACCGAGTATGCACACCTAAGACTGATTTAACTGTGAGCTACAATAATCACCAAACCCACAATGATATATAACAGCTATAAAATAAATACAGATTTCGCCCACATTCTTTACAATTAGGAACAAGTTTAACTAAAGCTAAATAAGCCATGCTTAAAATTTAAATAAGAGTCCACATAGCGTTTTGGAATTTTATCTCAGTAAAAGCCAAGTCAAGCTATGCTAGTGTAAGGATATCTCTATGCTACGGAGACTATACTGGCATAGCTATTGCCACAGCTTATTTGGCATAACCCTATAGCATAGAACAACCTACACCAATGGAAGGGTTTTTTCCATTGAAACACCACCTCACTGAATGATGGTAGCTAAATTGATGGAAACATTCTTCCGTTGACATAGCGGCAGCTACACCAAGGGATAGGTTGGCATAGCTGTTTCAGTTAGGCAGGGTGTTTTTTTTATACCCCGACTGACATAACTATGTTGATCTAACTTTTAAGTGTAGACTGTGCCTAACTTGAGTAAGTAATCCCTCTGGTGTGGCTCTGTAAGATGTTGAAGTCACTGGGAGATGAAGACACTCAGAGCCCTGTTAGGTCAGGTCTATAAGAAGCTATTACTAAAGCAGTGTTTCCCAAAGTGCAGGGTTGTACCCCATTGGTACAATGATTGGTGGGACTTGAATCTAGGCCTGCAGGGCTACCAGGCAACCAACATCCCCACGACACCATCTGGCAGCAGCTATAGCCCGCCTACACTCGGTGACCCACAATGCACAGAGGTTTAATGCCACTGTAGTAGTAGTACTTTATGTTTGTATTTTTTAAAAACCAAACCAAACCAATTTATTTTAAACCTACAAAACAAGAGTTTTACAAACCAGGAGTGTTGATTTAGGTCCTTAAAACTCACATATTTACACAATATATTTACACACAGCTGTACATAGCTTACATTTGTATACATTTGGGGGCAGTTAAATTCCAATAGAAACCCCTTATGTTCTTTTAGCAAATCTGACTAAATTGTTCATAGTCAGATGATTTAAATCAGCTTGTCTCTTTGCCTGGCTTATTTACAGACATTCCTTTGGAAAAGGGCCCATTTTTCCTTCAGAATGGCTGCAAAGAAACCAAGAATTCTCTTTCTATAATACTTTTTCTTTTTAACATTTTTACAACGTTCAACTGCTTAATTCCCTCCAGCCTCTGCAGAGTTAACTTCTCACTCTCTTTCCTTAAATCACTTGCTTATTTTCCAAAATGACACCTTCATCAGCCCAGATATCACCATTCCAAGTATTGTCCCAGCATCTGAATTCCCCATGCCTGTACTTACTCCTTTCCTTACTCCTGCCACTAAGCCCCTCAGGGTTGCCAACCTGTTTTCCAATCTCTTTATCTGTTGCCTGCCTGTTTGTCTGGGCCCGATCCTGCTTTCCTCGCTGTTGCCATACTGGCAGCATTTTAGAAAATAATTGTTGTCCCATTGCTAATGTTGATAAGGATGCACTGATGGGCTTTTCCAATTCTTGTATTTTAGCTGTGGTATGGACATAGGCTAATGCTTGTTCAGTCCATGGGCTGTGCCCAAACTTTTGCAAAATTGTCTTAAAAGGAGTAGTTTCCTGTATGAATGGTAATTTTTTCTGCTTTTCTTGAGCTTTGTCCTTAGGGGACTCTTTTCACCTGAACATATTTTCCTTATGAATCTCGTTTACCTTTATAACTTTTCCGTGCCAACGCTTGTGCTGGGACTTATATAACAACAACAACAACAAAAGTCTGTACCCACTAAAACCTCTGACTGACAGAGCAGGAGGGGGGAATGCTAATCCCCCTACATTTTGGGCTCAATCCTGCTATGACCGAGGGTATATTCACCTATGCAATTTTCCCCCCGACAGACGGGTAGGAGCGAGGACTCTAATCCTCTCCCTTGGGCCCGGTACCTCTATGACTGGGGGTGTATATACCTAAGCCGTTTGTACAAACAGTTTACATATATATTTATCTGTATAGTTTTCTCCGACAGATGGGTAGGAGCATCGAGGACTCTAATCCTCCCCCTATTGTTTGGTAGCTCGACGACCAGGGGTGTGCACACCTGAATGATTGATCACTTTATACGTATGGTATACCTTTTAGCAGTATTTAGCAGTATTTTCAACAAACACGGTGCATGTCTTCCCCCTTTCGCAATTCTCCACCAAAAATGTTATGCTTATAAGAAGCACAAGGGATCTTTTTCAGGGGAAAAGGCAATACCCCTTATTTACTGGAAATACAACAATTAGCATATGCATTCAATCACACACACACACACTGTCCCGCCAGTCGATGTTATAGTTACTAGTTCAAAGTCCGGATCAGTCTAGTGGCCAGCTAGGTTGATCACGGATAGGTAGGAGCCGGGTTCTGTCAGTCGAAACACAATGCTCCGGGGAAATCGTGGCAGGATGAACCCAAAGTTTTATGGCAAGACACCCTGTTTATATAGTGATTTTCCTTCATTGGGACCAATGAGTTTTGCACCGTCATGCTGTAATCAATTGTCGTTTGACAAGTGCTTGTTTTCTTAATTTTTTTTTAATTTTTAATTTTGTTTTTTTTATTACATTTTTTAGGGAGTTATCCCATACTGGTTTTGATCACATCTTTAGAGTTGTCAATCTGCCCTCTTCTGACATCTCAATAGGGGTGTGTTGCAATCTCCTGGTGCCCTTCCATCTGTCCTAGAACATCTGGTCCGGTGATGGCCTTCACACTTATCTTCTAACACACACATTCCTCATTCACACACAAAACAGGATTGATTTACACAGAGCATTTGAACTGAAACATCAAATTGCAATGCAGGAAAAAACAATCGTTGCCTTTCTTTACTTATTTTAAAATGCTAAACCTACAACAAAGTGGTGACCCTAAAGGTCTGTCATTGCCTTGAAATCAGCTTCAGACACAGAGTCTGGCTGATGCATCTTTACCAGTGGCCCATTAGGCCATTCCTTTCTGCTTTCAGAAAGGGTGGCTGGCAGGATATGATCAAATCATACATCAATACATTTAATACATGCTACACAAGATTTTTTATCCTTCTTTCTAAATTATACAAAATACAAACATAAAATCCTCCTACTACACCACAGGCTGTTCTGCCTCGAGTGATCTGACTGGTAGTGGTCTTAGTGATCCCTAAATGGCTCCTTGTCCTTATATACACCCATGAGAGCATACCAGGAAGTATCCAGGCCACAATGTGGATCCCTAGCTAGCTTCCACAACTGCCCTGCTTCTCTGGTCTTGAATGCCTGGTACTGATCTCGACTCTGACTTGGACTCTGACTCCCAGATGTCCCCTGGAACTCCAGCAAGGACCCTTATCCCTGGTATGGACCTGCAGCCTGATACCTGACTCTGTCTCTAGCTTTGACTCTTGGCTTAACTCCTGACTCTGGCTTGATTCTTGACCCTGATACTAGCTCTGACCCCTGACTTCAGTTCTGGAATCCAAAGCTCCTGCCACTAATCTTTTCTACCTTCACTCAGGATCCTGACAATTGAGGGGGGTTTGAAGATCTTGCCAAGGCCTGGTCTACACTAGGCTTTTATGTCGACTTTAGCGCCGTTATATCGAATTAACCCTGCACCCGTCCACACCAGGAAGCCATTTAGTTCGACATAAAGCTCTCTTTAAATCGATTTCTGTAATCCTCCCCAACGAGAGGATTAGCGCTAAATTCGACATGGCCATATCGAATTAGGCTAGGTGTGGATGGAAATCGACGGTAATAGCTCCGGGAGCTATCCCACAGTGCACCACTCTGTTGACGCTCTGGACAGCAGTCCGAGCTCGGATGCTCTGACCAGCCACACCCCCGGGAAAATTTGAATTCATTTTCATTTTCCTGTCTGGGCAGTTTGAATCTCAGTTCCTCTTTGGACATCGAGGGGAGCTCAGCAGCAGTGGCAACTATGCAGAGCTCTCCAGCAGAGATGGCCGTGCAATGTAATAGAAAGAGGGCCCCAGCATGGACTGATCGGGAAGTCTTGGATCTCATCGCAGTGTGGGGCGATGAGTCCGTGCTTTCCGAGCTGCGCTCCAAAAGAAGGAATGCTAAGATCTACGAGAAGATCTCCAAAGCCATGGCAGAGAGAGGCTACAGCCGGGATGCAACGCAGTGCCGCGTGAAAATCAAGGAGCTGAGACAAGGCTACCAAAAAACAAAAGAGGCTAACGGACGCTCCGGATCCCAGCCCCACACATCCCGTTTCTACGAGGCACTGCATTCCATCCTGGGAGCGGCCGCCACCACTACCCCACCCCTGACCGTGGACTCCGAGGATGGGATCATGTCCGCGGCCGGTTCCTCGTCGGACATGACAGCGGACGGGGAAGATGAAGAAGGAGATGAGGAGGACGAGGCAGTCGACAGCGCTGGCACCGCTGATTTCCCCGACAGCCAGGAGCTCTTCATCACCCTTACCGAGATCCCGTACCAACCGTCCCCATCCCTTACCCCGGACACAGAATCAGGGGAAGGATCAAGCAGTAAGTGCTGTAAACATGTAAACATTTATTTAAAACAGAACGGTAATATTTATACTATTAACAATGTACATTTATAAAAGTTCTGTAAACTAGTAAAAAAATAATCAGGTACAAAACAGGAATATTTACAAAGGTAACAAATGGGTTTTCATGATTTCTCTGTCTTGGGCTCTTCTCAATTTAGTCCCAAGTGTTTTAAAAAATTTTCACAATGTCCGTTACTCCATGATTCCCAGGCCCAAGACGCTCCACTCCATAGTCCCAGTGCACCTACGCGAAAATCCGGTCAATGTGGCCGGGGATCGACGAGAAATCCTCGTAGGAGAACTCCTCGTAGGTCTCGTGGAGGTAGAGCTCAAGCCTGTTGATCAGGTTCCGGGGTAGGGCGATCTTAGTGGGCCCTCCGTGGTAGCAGACATGCCCCCTCCACGCCACAATCAAGTACTCCGGGATCATGGCCCGACATAGCATGGCGGCATACGGCCCCGGTTTCTGCATGCTTTCCCGCAGCATGCGTTCTCTCTGGGTGTCCGGGATCCTCAGGAGGGTGATGTCGCTCATGACGCCCTGCTTTGAATTAGGGAGGGGAATGTTAGTATTGGGACTGCTTTACAGCCACGCGGTGGAGGGAGAGGGGCAGCATACAGGGATCTTTCCCTGGGACAGCCGCGAGGGGGTGGGACAGGGGCAGAGTTGATGCTGTCCTGATTGCTGGCAGCAGAGACTGGCATTGCTTTCAATGTGAAAGGAGGCCAGTGCTACTGCTGGGGTTTTAAGCAGCCACAAGTCTGCGGCTTACCATTATTGCCCGCTCCAGAAGTTCAGGTCTCCAGCCACAGTTCTCTGAACAGTCCAAGACCTCCGCAAGTCCACAGGCACTGAAGGCGACGGCCGAAAATTCGACCTTGTCCTGAGTGCGCATGTGAGAGGTGCAGTGCATGGTCTTGTTCACAGAGAAAGACTAGGTTCTTTGTATACAATTTCATTTATCTGTCTCAGGAATTCACTCCCTTTTCACAATTCACACAGACACATCTGCGACTGTCTCCCAACCCAGCCTCTCAGCACACTCCCAGAGGCTAGCGCAGATTAGGCGGAGGAAGAAGAAGACGCGTGAAGACATGTTCTCAGAACTAATGGACTGCTCCCGAGCCCAGGCAGCCCAGCAGACACAGTGGAGGGAGAACTTGTCACAAATGCACCGAGCAGTCATGGAACGGGAGGAGAGGTGGCGTCAGGAGGACCAACAGGCTACTGAAAAGCTGCTTGGACTAATGAGGGAGCAAACGGACACGCTCCGGCGCCTTGTGGATGTTCTGCAAGACCGGAGGCAGGAGGACAGAGCCCCGCTGCAGTCTATCTGTAACCGCCCTCACCCGCCACCAAGTCCCACACCACCCTCACCCAAACTCCAAAGAAGGAGGGGCGGCAAGGGCCGTTAAAACTTTCAGTCAACCCCTGCAGACTGCTCTAGCACTAGAAGGCTGACATTCCCCAAAATTTCATAAGTCCTTTCCCACCCACCTCACAGAAGCCCCCGTCCAAGTTTCACACCCCACGTTTCATGTCTGGTTCGCAATAAAATGTTTGTTTCTCTCCATTACTGTTTCAGTCAGGTTCTTTTGAGGGAGAGTCTGTCTGGAGGGGGGGAAGGGGCTTGGTAATTGGGCAGGACAGTGACCTTTAGCAGGGTACAGAGGCGGTGTCAGGTCCAGCATCAGGACACATACACAGTGCAGTCACTGGTTACCCTGGTCAGTCTGGGAGGTGTTTTTCATGTTCTCCATTGAAATAACCAGTCCACCAGTGCGGAGCCTGTCATTCCGGGAGTTTAGAAGCATCATTTGCATCAGAACACTGAACCCGCCCCCCGCCACAGTCTGCGTCCCCGGTTTAAAATATTCCCGCGAAAACAGCAATACAGACAACGGTGTTCATTAACAAAATCGAAATGATTTTATTTTTTGGGAAGGGGAAGGGGGTGAAGGGGGTATGTAACTGGAGAGGATAGTCAAAATGAACTGGGCAAAGAAACGGGGGCAGGTTCAGCTTCTCTGTCCACAAACTGAAAAGTCACTGGTTGCCCTGCTCACTCAGGAACCTAGCTTTCAAAGCCTCCCGGATGCACAGGGCGTCCCGCTGGGATCTTCTAATGGCCCGGCTGTCTGGCTGGACGTAATCAGCAGCCAGGCTATTTGCCTCTAGCTCCCACCCCGCCATAAAGGTCTCCCCCTTGCTCTCACATAGATTGTGGAGCACACAGCAAGCTGCAATAACGATGGGGATATTGGTTTCACTGAGATCACAGCGAGTGAGTAAGCTTCTCCATCTCCCTTTGAGACGGCCAAAAGCACACTCCACCACCATTCTGCACTTGCTGAGACGGTAGTTGAACAGTTCTTTTTCTGTGTCCAGGGCGCCAGTATAGGGCTTCATGAGCCAGGGCATTAGCGGGTAGGCTGGGTCCCCGAGGATGACTGTAGGCATCTCCACATCCCCAAGAGTTATTTTGTGGTCTGGGAAGTAAATACCTTCCTGCAGCCGTCTAAACAGACCAGAGTTCCTGAACACACGAGCGTCATGAACCTTGCCCGGCCATCCGACGTAGATGTTTGTAAACCGTCCCCGATGGTCCACCAGTGCTTGCAGCACCATTGAAAAGTAGCCCTTTCTATTGATGTACTGGCTGGCCTGGTGGTCCGGTCCCAGGATAGGGATGTGAGTCCCATCGATAGCCCCTCCGCAGTTTGGAAATCCCATCGCGGCAAAGCCATCTATGATGACCTGCGCGTTTTCCAGGGTCACTACCTTTGGGAGCAGTACCTTCACGATTGCCTTGGCTACTTGCATGACAACAACCCCCACGGTAGATTTGCCCACACCAAAGTGGTTCGCGACTGACCGGTAGCTGTCCGGCGTTGCAAGCTTCCAGAGGGCTATGGCCACTCGCTTCTGGACAGTGAGGGCTGCTCGCATGCGGGTGTCCTTGCGCTTCAGGGCAGGGGACAGCAACTCACAAAGTTCGAGGAAAGTCCCCTTCCGCATGCGAAAGTTTCGCAGCCACTGGGATTCATCCCAGACCTGAAGCACTATACGGTCCCACCAGTCCGTGCTTGTTTCCCGGGCCCAGAATCGCCGTTCAACAAAATCCACATGCCCCATTGCCACCGTGATGTCCTGGGCGCTGGGGCTCGTGGTTTCTGACAGCTCTGTGCCACTCTCCGACTTCAGGCTCTCACGGCGGTGCCGTAGCCTCCTCGCCCGATTTCTCTGCATCTGCCTCAGGGAAAGGTGTATGATAAGCTGCGAGGTGTTGAGAACGGCCACAAGTGCAGCGATGGTCGCAGCGTGATCCATGATCGCAGTGCTGTGGCGTCCGCGCTGTCACTGACCAGAAAAGTGCGCGAACTGATTTCCCGCCGGCGCTTTCATGGAGGGAGGGAGGGCGTTAGTGACGGACGGATGACGACAAATTTTTTTTACCCAGAAGGCATTGGCGGCTCGACCCAGAATTCCGATGGGCAGCGGGGACTGCGGGAACTGTGGGATAGCTGCCCACAGTGCACCGCTTCCAATATCGACGCTCGCCCCGTTAGTGTGGACTCACAAAGTCGAATTACTGTCCTTAGTGTGTCCTTAGTGTGGACACACACGTTCGACTTTGCAATATCGATTCCACATATTCGATTTAAGTAAAATCGAATTACCCTCGTAGTGTAGACATACCCCAAGAGAGGTCTGTCGGTTGTTGTCCAGAGTTTTGACTTTTGCTTTTAAAAAAAAGAAAACTCTAGCTGTTATATATGCAAAGAAAATCTTGACAATGTGGCCCAAGTGTAACTGATGAAGCAATATCTTAATGAGCCCGAGTTCTTAATGAGCCTGAAACAACAGCTCTGAGTATTAACTGTACCAGTCATTTCAATGGGTGCTAGCTCAGGTCAAAGGATGACACATTAAATGTCAGCATTATTATCTGTTGCGCTGCTTATCAAAGCACATAAGAAAGGAGTGGAAGTGTTGTATTGTGAAGAGCTATGTAAACATTTCCCCAAATGTGTAGGAGGGAAAGAAGGTTGTGAAGGACTAGCGGGGGGGAAGGTGTGCCTGTTTGGTTTCCTTTTCCTGATGGAAGCAAAGCTTTCAAAAGTTTAGGAAATCTGTGCTATGCAAAGGCAAGTTTGTCTGCAGAATTCTGTGAGGTTTCTGTAAAATATATAAATGCCTTTCTGAGCCGTGTTAACTGCTTGGTGCAAATTCCCCCAATTTAACAGTAGTTTGCCTCACCTTTTAGCACTCTAGCAAAGCTTCCATTACTGATAGAAACAGTTTTCTTTTCAAAATGTTTAATGATAAGGGGTCCAATTGAGGGCATAGAAGCCTATGGAGTTGTATGTGTTTAGTCTAAGTTTACTTGCTTGTGTCTATAATTCACCTCTGCTTTTCCACACAAGAGATCTATAATTCTTAAATGGTTTGTTGCCCCACAACACACAACAAAAGAAAACTGAATCCTATGCAAAATACTCTTCTCTGCATATTTTAAAAATAAATTGAATAAATGCACAAATACAGTGTAAAGGCACACACTTGGGCAAAGACTGTTCCATTTACATCTGATACGTTTGTTAAATAATCACTAACTCACCCACAAAATGTGTAGTTTAATCAATGGTTGATAGTCATAGAAAGCTACATGAACTATCAAGTCCAGTAACAAGAATCAACCTTCTATGTTCTTTTATGGATGATATGCACTTACCAACGATTTTGATGTTGTTGTTTTCATCCAGAAGAAAATTCTCAATTTTCAGGTCCCTAAGCAAATCAAGACAGAAAGCAAACTTTAAGATGTATATTAAAACTTAACATTTATATTCTAATTCTTAGCAGATGTTTTTTAACAAAAGTTTCATTACAATAATGATAGTACCACACAGGTCAGAATGTACAATTATAACAGGGTCCTGCAGTTTTCAGTTAGTGGAATGGAAACTTTGATTAAATTACTGAATATCTTACTGAATATTTTTAATGAATACTCATTTTAGAAATCATCCATTCTGTTAATATCTTTGGATTAAGTCAATACCATTTCATTATTATTTTGTATACTATAGTGGTACACTATTTATTAAGTAGGCTGCATAGTAATTCTTCAGTGCTTCAAAACTTCAAGGAAAATATCTAAAATATAGCTATTGATTTTCCTGTTGCACTACTTCAGTTTCAAGACAAAGGCAAGTATTTTTATTTTTGTCTTTTTTATCTTTGCAAAGATATACTTTGAGTATAAAGCACTCAGATTTGCACTTCAAGTTTATGGAGAATTGAGTGTATTTTCTCTGTTGCATTAAAGAGGTGATTATATTGCAGTTGCTTTCTATGTGAGTAATTTAATTGTGTTCAGGCAGTATAAAAGAAAGGAGGTAAATTGAGAAGTGAGATCTGCCTTGCGTATGAAGGAGAACAGTCGGGTCAAAGAAGGACAGAGAATAGGGACACTGTAGATAGAACCATCCTTGCAATGATGTTCACGTAGACAGGATCAGCCAAAATCAACTCCTTATAGCAAACAGTGATGACTAGGTCAAAATTCTAGAGGGGATACTATAAATTGGCTTAGCTGACCATGTGTTTATTATGGGAATATTTGATATCCTGACCAAAAAAAAAACTAAGAACTAGAACCTGGCTTCTGCTTTGATGGTATCAAATGGCTAGAAAGTTGTCCCAAAAGGGCAGCCGAGGCTTTTCCATAGCACAAGGGAATCCTCAGCTGGTGTAATCTTGATATTGGGAGCATGTCCAGAGCCTCTTATGTTCCTGTGATCCCTGCTGGCATAACAGACCTTTGGACACCATTGTAAGCTGGTGTAGTTTAGATCAGTACTAGGGCTGTCCTAAAGTATGCTAGGGTCAGAGATGGCAGAAGTGGGATGGAGAACAAGCAGCTCCTTTGAAACTCCTCCCCTCAGTTGTAACCAGCACTTACTGGAGGCAGCTAAGGACTCATTCAGCCCTATAGCCCTATTTTGCAGAGCTTAAAATGTAAGGTAAGACAAGACCTAAGGAGGGATGGAGACTGTGAGGAGAGAATAAGGAAGGGTGGTGAATTAACAATCAAAATAACAATCAAAATAGGGAAAAGGATTCCTGATGACCAATATTCCTTATTTCAATACTAGAAGTGGTCAAGAAATGGACCAGTATTTAGTTAAATATACCACCAACTCAATAGAAAATGTTATTTGTTCCAAGGTACATTACAGAGTTAAGTCAAGAGTGTCCTAGTGCCATTCCTAGGCAAAACCATTGATAACCAAGCTCCAACATGTGACATGTGCCAATGTCATGGCTACTTTGCAATCAAGCTTAAAACCAGGATATAGCATGTAGGTGGCCTTAGGAGCACTAAAAGATGACCTCATAGCAATAGGATGAAAAGTTTGTGCTAATTGGCGAATTTTCTGTTTTGTCATTTACAATCTGTGTATAAGTATACCCTGCAGTGAGCTCATATTTGGTGGAACCGATTCGAGCTGCGGAGTTGCAACCCAGATTGGTATGTATTGCCTTTCTGTACCGTGCAGCTCTATCTTTGATTAATTAACATCTTTTATTAATAATAAGCTTCATTATTTGAGTTCTCGAGCAGTAATCTAAATCAAACCCATCTAACTCTATGTTGGTGGGCACTAAAGAAAAACCCTAAAATAGATTAGCTAGGAACCCACAAAGGCAGTGAGGTCAGACTGGGTTAGTCAGTGAGGCTTCTGTTTGGATACTTTGCTGCTTATAATACCTAAGCCATGTTTTTATTTCGTAATTTTGTTCAGTTAATTCTTTATTTTTGTGAGTAAAAAGATTAGTACAAAGCAACAGATACAGGCAGATATTTACTGTTGGATTACAAGAAAGCAGAACACACCACGCAAAGCACTTGTAAGAGAGTTAATGTGCTACCTGCTAGATGAATATTTAATGCTGCTTGGTGGCTATTGTTAAGTTACTATAAGTTTGATTAAGTGCGAGGGTGGCTAGAGCTTTATATGTGGGTGTTTTTATTGTTGTTTAAAGCTATAAAAAATTACAAATTATTTACAAAAATACAGAAAATGTGAAAGATCACTGTGCAAGGGAGTTAGGAGGCATAATGCACCCTCTCAGTCCATTGTGCCCTCTACACACCCCATGATTCACAGCCTGGGGTAGGAGAGCAGCCTCCATAGAGTGGCTACCCATCCATGAAAGTGGATGCACATACGTAAGCCTTGACTTTGATTCCACAACTCACCAATGAGCTCTGCCAGGCCAGCACGGAAAGGTAAACAATCTGTCACTGGTCTAGAGCAATGGTCCACTGCTTGCTCTCTGGAGCAAGTGGGGAACAAGAAAATTAACTGTGACTCTGAGTCGCAATTTATTCCCTGGTCTGCCCCGCGGACAACACAATAATCTGCTGCCCCTTACTCAGGTCAGATTAAGTCACAATGGATCTCATCACAACTAAACCAGTATTTAAATTAACAAATATATTGAATTATTTTTATTTGGTGTGATAACACTTTGACCCAAATTAATTCCAAAATAACCAAAATAACCAAACTTCCAGGTTAGTTCCCTAACCTACATTATAAAATTCGTCCTCTGCCCTGGCCCTGGATTTCTCCACTCATCATAAACACCATAAACACTTTATTAGAAAGGATTGAAAAGTGGGGGTAGGGGTTGTGTGAAAATATTGAGATGAAAAATTGAAAAATGTTGATCTCTGGAGTTGACATTATCATTATCATTAGGGCAGGTGAAATAAATAATTTCCATAAAGAAAAATGCTACCCATTCTGGAATTATTGATATTGTCACTTTTATTTGAAAGGGGGGAAAGAGCCCTACCTGTGGACAATCCCATGGCGATGCAGATGTTCAACTGCAGACATGATCTGCCTGGTATAGTCCCTTACTTCCCTTTCTTCCAGTTTCTTTTTGTCACAGATTCTGTCCATGAGGTCTCCACCTAGGCATAGTTCCATCACCATGTAATAGGAGTTTTCAGTCTCCAATGTCTCATATAGCTGAACAATATTAGGATGCTTAATCATCTGGTGTATCCGGGGCTCCCGCTTCATATTTTTTAAAACGTAGGAATCCTGCTTGGCTTTTTTCTTGTCAATGACTTTTATGGCTACCTAAATTGTAGAATATATGCAAATTGGCAACACCCATTTCAACTTTGAGCAACATAGATCTATTTTCAATATGCTTGGGGAATAAGTTTATTTTAGTGAACTCCTGATTATTTAGATTGATCTTGACAATTTGATGGTGCAGAAAGGATGCATTTCCAGAGTGAAGCATAAGCTTCCTGTCTCCCTCAAGGGTCAAAATCTGCCCTCTGATATCCACATCATATCTATATCTGTATCTTTGTATAGCCTGCTGATTGCAGTAGGTAAGGTGCGCATGTAAAGCACACCTAAAGACAAAAATAATTATGTCCCTTTAAATGAACTGTATACTGGAAGGTGGCCAATGTGTTCTTTTTCTAACATGTTCCCTTAGGGCCTGATCCAAAACCCACCAAAGGCAAAGGAAAGACTCCCTTTGGTATTAGTGGCCTTTGATCAGGCCATAAATAAAGAAATTTCATATGTTGTTTAGAGCCATTCAAAAAATAAAGTTGACAACAAATACAAATTTAATAGTACATCATACAGCTCCATAAAGGAGACTTGTGGCACATATTTTTGTATTTTAGCTGGGGAAAATATATATTAACTAACTACATCCTGCCATCTAAGATATTGCTGTTGCAGTGGGTAGTTTTTCTATAAGCACTTCTCCATAGCTTTAAGGATCAGATACAGGATACTGACTCAGGGAGGATTACTGGAGAAAATAGATTTGAGGTTGTAATTATGCCACTATCCTTTCCCTCTTTCAACAGATGATGGCTTTGCTGTCAGAACTAGCTCAATGTCCAATTACAGCTACATGAAAACAATGATACAAATTTACATTCACATGTATGACTGGCTTTTAAGTGAACAGTAAACTCCATTTCTGAAGCCAGACTGGTTCAGTTTTAAGGCTTAGAGTGGTAGTTCACTGAGTGACTGGTTTGTGGGATTAAAAACAATCATCTGAATTCCTCCCACATACAATGCCGTGAGATTAGTGGCAATTATTAGTTAAACTTACTCCATTATGAGTTTACCTTCTCCCCTGTGGGGATGTGTAGTCCCTCCATCACCTTGGCAAAGGAGCCTTTGTTGATCATTTTCCCCACCAGGTAAGTCCCAACTTGTTTGGTGTGAGGGAAATTCTTTCCAGGCTCTTGGGGAATCTTGCTAAAACAAGGAGGTATCTGCACATCCCTGCTGTTTTTCTCGAATTCTGGTAATGTCCCATCCAGGTTGCTCGTGTCTGTTGTTATGCCATCCAAAGTTGCTTTGATTGCTGCGGGCATCCTTGGGAGGGTCAGATTTACTGACCCCACTCTCTAAACAGTGCTGCTTTCCAGGTGTAGCCTGTGATTAATAACAAAGATGAGCATTAAATCTGTACATCTCGGGATGCAAGTACCATCCCACTGACTATCCAGTATCTAATCCTTTCCCCCAGAGACTTCCTTTTCATCACTGATCTCTACCCCCCAGGCATTCAGATCTGCTCAAGCAGAACCAAGATGCAGATTATTAACCTAACCTGATACATGATGTCAATTAATGCCCCAGCGCTGCCAGCTCTGATGACACACAATCCCAGCATTAGCATGGAATAAACCATCCCCTTTCACATAGAACGAGACTGCGATCAAATGGTCAGTGCACGGGCAGGTAACACCAATCAACTAAATGGGACTACAACCTTCTTTGTCTGTTTTTCAAAGACAAGAGCATAGCTGCTCATTGTAAAAACATCTCGTTAGTTTGCATTTAGAGAGAATTAATCAAACAGAAGCTGGTAGTATATGTTTAAATATATCTCTTGCGTCATCATCTTTAAGTCACAGAATCTTAGCTTGCATGTGGATTTTATTTTCAGGAGACATTTTACATTTCCTGTCACATTATTACAAAATTAGCTTCTGCAAAATATCCCCCATTAATTTATCATAGGAGTGTTTTCCTCTTTACAGAGAGGATTTCTAAAAGTTATTTAGAAAAAAAATTGCCTGTTTTTAAATGAATGTAAAGACTATTTTGTTTGTGTTTTGTGACTCATGTACTTCAGAAAGGGGCGGGGCACTAGTCCCCAAACTGGGTGAAAGGGAGGGGATGAAAACTGTAATGAAAAACTAGGACCTACAAACAGTTAACTCCATACATGTGAATAGTCCCATTGACTTTAATGGGGCAACAGTTGCACAAAGTGAAGCACGTGTGTAACTGTTTGAAGGATCAGGACCTAGGTCAGTCATAACCAAAAGCCACCTTGTTCAACTGACCATCAAAAAGGTAGTTCAGATAATTTAATGTAGGACACACTTGAATTTTTGATGAACTCCTCTCCATGTCACCCACCTGAAATGTCGAGTACTGTTCTCTTCCTCTGACTCCCAATCACTCCCATCATTAACCGAAAGATAAGCTGCAGCTGAGCTGAGCAAACTCTGGATTTTCATAAAGTATTTCAATTTTGTTTTCTGATGATTGTCACTTGCTATGCTGCGTAGTTGATATGCTGACTATGGCTGTATTTCTGCTCCCCACAGAGATTCAGAACCAGAGAAAAATGAATCTTCGAGACAAACTAGAGGATGGGACTGACAGAATTGAGAAATGCTTCCCGATTAGTGCTTAGTACTGGCTGTGCCTCCTTCCCTGCTATCCATTCCTTTGTTATTGGCTTTCCCATTGAAAATCAAGACAGAAGAGGTAACCTATTAAAAACAAAAACAAAGAGAGGAACCACAGCATGAAACAGAAAGCCCATATTTCTGGCACTTTTCAGAAGAAAGGCAAAAACCTCTTAAAAAATATAACCAACCTTAAAACATGATCGCTGGCTAAGTTAATTATTGCTATTGTTGGGGAAAGGCCCAACTTGACACCTTGAAAAATCTTGAAGTAGAAAAACTACCAAATATATTTTAAAATAAATTTTTTGGCATAGTGGAGAATTAAAAAGGGGTAAAAAGTAAGTATATCTCTGTGTTCGGAGTATATTCCTAGTCTTGAGCACAAGCCGGCTGAAGCTGAAATCTTGTATGCGAAGGCAGCTGAAAGCCAATGCTAGTAGTGTCCATGTTCACTGTTATTTCTATTACATTCAGTGTGAATTTAGCAGCACAGGCAGGAATTTGTTTGGCACATCACAACCACCATACTGGATTTTCTTGTGTGACGTAGGAAAGTCTGTGGCCATATTTGAAGGTTTTATGGTCTTGAATGCAGCTGAAGAAACTTGCTCCTGGTTGCTCTCTTTCTGTCATTGCAGGATGGATTCCTAACTGCTTTAAAAGCTGTGCCGTACTTCAGAAATTATCCTTTGATTGTTGCGTAATATAAAACATACAGAATGGGGTTTTCAAAAGTGCCTAAGTGACTTAGGAACAGAAGCCCTATTGAAAGTCAATGGGGCTTGTACTCCTGTGTCACCTGGGCACTTCTGAAAATCTCACCCACTCCCTTTTGTGTGTTTCCCACTAACTGCTGTCCTCACTGCCCTCTGCTTCAAGGAATGTCTGTGGGGGGCATGGAGCAGCATTCATGTTGCGCTCCCTGTCAGTACCCAGCCTGGGCCAGGGAAGTTAATAATCCAAGCAGTGGACCAAATTCAGGGAAGGGTCCACTGTGCACATGCTAAGAAGAAGGAATGTCTGTGAAATGCACACTGCTGTATGTCAGTCCCTTTGCTGGCTGAGCTAATGAAGTTGCTTCCTTCACTCACAAGCTAGGCCTACTTTTTAGGGCCTGCAGATTGTAAACTGTTCACATTTACACATGTTTTAGTTTAGCTGATGGTGGTGCATGAACACAGCCACATATGCTCAAAGGGTTGATTTAAGACTAAAAGCTTTTGAAGTTTCATACTGAGAAGTGGAGATTTCCTCCTCAGAAGGAAATCCAAGATGGTGGCCTTAATGTGGTGAAGGGAGCAAACAAATTAAAAAAAATACTGTTTGAAATACAGGGTAGGAATTGTAGGACAACGTTACATTCTATATTGTAATAATTCTCAGGGTCTGGAACTACATCAATCTCATGCTTCCCAATGTACCTAAGGCATGGCTTTATTACACTAAAACACCTGCCATGCTGTATGTTATTTCTGACTTCTTATACAGCTTTTGGCAGCCATAGACTTTATTTTAGAAGTCACTGTATGTACAGGTTCAGCAGATTTTCTGCAGGATTTACTTACTGCAATGTGTTTAAGGAGTTGAGAAGGCATAAAGTTCTGGTGCCTTATTCTTCTCTAGCACTGGTGTAAATCAGGAGTAACTGTTGAGATCAATGCACTTAGAGTAGAATCAGGCCCATGGTATTTTATTTATACCATGTCTTTATCCATGTATAAACAACTAACTGCTCTGTTCCATTGTGGGAACAGTGGAGATAGAAACCTATGGGGGTATTTTTTTCTGATTAGTGAGCTGATCCAACTCCCACTGAAGTGAATGGGAGTGTTTCCAGTAACTTGAAAGGGAGTTGGATCAGGCTTTAAAAGAGCATAATGAGTTTGTTCTCTCTGATGTTATATTAAATATTAACTTGCATGTGAATAATTATAATACAAAAAAGTCTCTTACAAACCTTCATTTTTACTCTCACAACCCATACCATTGCTAGACTCGTGACCAATCCTATAGTGATTTCTTAGATTAGCCTTTAAACCAAAAGAAGGATGAACGGATTTACCTTGCTGATGTCTTTGCTTTTTTGCAACATTGCATGAGTTTAGCATATTTGTTATTGGTTCCCCCCAGGCCTCTGTGTGTCAGATTATTTTCCAGTTTTGAAAATAATCTTGCACTGTTTGTTAATCCCCAACAATCTTCTGTGACTATTTTAGATTGAATTGATAGAAGTCAGACTTGTGTTCACCATGTGTGTCTTTGTAGAAGGATCCACTTTATTGCTCAAGTATGAATAGGTTTGGTGACTTGTGTTCTGCACCAGCTGTTCCATTTCTCAAAGTAGAGAGTTTGACTCTCTTCTCAAGGCATAATGAAGGTTGTGTCAATTCCTAAATGTTCCCTAGTATCTGAGGCAGGTCCGTCAGCAGACAAATGCCAAAGACCTAGAAACTTTCAGTTCAATAACAGACTAAGCTGCCAGATATTCAGCATCAACATCAGAGGTTTCTAAATAGTCATCTTCTACTTGTGTACTTAACAATTATACATCCAATATATTTCGAATAGACTTCTTGCAAACCTCAGAGTGGCCACAGTCTTGTCTTCACATTGAATTTGTTCTAACAGAACAAATTTATGGTGACAGCCCTGGAGACACCAGTCTTTCTTTTATCTGTGGACTAAGCACAGAAAGAGTAGGAGCCATGCCTCAACAGCATGCATCAATTCTGCCCTGAAGACGTCCCCTGTAGGGAAGGGAAAACAGTTCTGGTTTCAAACACATTCAGTCTTCGGCTTCTCTACTGAGACAGCCAAATGTGCCAGCCAATGAACTGGAACACCTGGCTGCTGGAAACTGGCCTGAGACCACCAGTTCATTTCACATAGGCCACCAAAGAGCCATCAGATAAGGACTTTCATAGATTCTAAGGCAAGAAGGGACCACTGTCATCCTCTAGTCTGACCTCCTGCATAACATGAGCCATAGAAATCCCCCAAAATAATTCCTGTTTGAACTAGAGCATCTCTTTTGAAAAAAACATCCAATCTTGGGGGGGAGGGATATTTCAGGGGTTTGAGCATTGGCCTGCTTAAACCCACAGTTGTGAGTTCAATCCTTCAGGGGGACGTTTAGGGAACTGGGGTAAAAATCTATCTGGGGGTTGGTTCTGCTTTGAGCAGGGGGTTGGACTAGATGACTTCCTGAGGTTCCTTCCAACCCTGATATTCTATAATTTAAAAATTGCCAGTGATAGAGAATCCACCACAACTCTTGGTAAGTTATTCCAATGGCTAACTACCATCACTGTTAAAAACATACACCTTATTTCCTGTATGAATTTGTTTAGTTTCAGCCATTGGACCTTGCTATACCTTTGTCTCATAGATTGAAGAGACCATTATCAAATATTTGATCGGTATGTAAACTATGATCAAGTCACCCTTTAACCTTCTCTTTATTAAGCTAAATAGATTGAGCTCCTGGAGTCTCTCACTATGACATATTTACCAATCCTTTTATCATTTTTGTGGTTCTTCTTCCCCATTTACAATTACATTTTGAGACCCATCAGTTAGCCAGTTTTTAATCCATTTATTTTGTTTGCAGTGTTGTTGTAGCTGCAATGGTCCCAGGATATGAGGGAGACAAGGTAGGTGAGATCATATCTTTTGCTGGAGCAACTTCTGTTGTCCTAAAGAAGAGCTCTGTGTAGCTCGAAAGCTTGTATCTTCCACCAACAGAACTTGGTCCTTTAAAAGATATTAACTCACGTACATTATCTCTCTCATTTTTAATTTTGTATCATTCTAGTTTTTTAATCAAAATGTCATGCTGTATCAAGTCAAATGCCTTGCAGAAGTCTTAAGTATATTACATGAACACTATTGCCTTTATCAACCAAACAATCAGCAGTGTGAATTGCATTTAGATTGGTGATAAAAGTGCAAAGCTCCAAAGCTTATTACCAAACCCCTGAGGCAACAAGTTCCCTTCTGTTAATTTAATTCACGTTTTTGTTTAAAAAATTCTCTTACATTTTATATTTTTAAAATAATAGAGTTCAGTTGATTCATGAATGTTGCCAGGACAAACCCGAGAAGACATTTTATCTGTTACTACACTGTTAAAAAAGCAGCCAGAAGCAGGACATTTACAAATCACTGCGCTATAGACTCTAGGCTCCCGTGTCATAACTTAAAAATACATTCTACAGCAGCAGTACAGTTTAATATCACCCACACCAGGAAGCCATGCAATTTACAAACTCAAATCCCCCTTCCCCTCCAACAATTGCCCACCCTCACAACTCTCCCACATTTTCAAATGACTGGGAAAGAAGATGAGCTTCACAGTGTATCTTTGAAGGCCATCAGATTCCTGGTGAAATCCTGGCCCCACAGAGGTCAGTGAAAGTTTTGCCACTCATTTGAATGGGGCCAGGATTTCTCCCTTGGAGTGTTTCAGACCAAGTGGAGGGGAGTGAATTCCAAAACCCTCCCAGAGAATGCCCTGCCAGAAGTCTCTTCTCATTTATAGCAACACAGCTCCAGCCCCAGCATCTCCGTTGATCTCCTCTGCCACACCGTGACACAGGGAGAGAGGCAAGCTCCAGAGTGGGTAGATCCTAAGATTTAGAGCTTTATAATGGGCTGGTCAAAAATGGGAATTCTTTCCCACAAATATTTTTAGAAGAAAACAAAACATTTGTTTCTTTCAAAAAAAATTTGTGTAAAGGAATTTTTTGTTTCCTTTGTAACTTTTCCTGAAATCTTGTGATTTTTTTTTTTAGGAGAAATATTTGGAAATAAAATGTTTTGTTTTCCTTCAATTTGAATGGAACCTGAAACTTTTTTTTATTTTGTTGTTTTTCTTGGTTAAAAAGTGATAAAAGGGAGATGAGGGAGGAAACCGAAAAACTTTCATTTAATATCCATTCAGTACAAATGGAAACAATTTTTTCTTATTGCATATTTTTATGAACATTTTCTTATCCTTCAAAAAGGCATTTTTCATTTGAAAAAAACACCTTTTTGATGGAAGATCATAACCAACAATGTATTGTTCACCCACTAATCCATAGGCCGCCAGTGCAGATCACTGAATTAACATGTTTGTGGCCAGACATTCCACTTACCAAGCAGACTTCCACCTTCTGCACTAGCTTCAATTTCTGGATGGTTTTAAGGTTTTTATATATATCATGCAATGAGAGACCTCACTATAATACATTCACACAAGGGGGCAGAATTAAGTGTTAGTATGCAGCCTGTGGCATTTCCTGACTTTTGAGTGTGTAATTGTGTAATCTTAACACTGTCTGAACATTGTGTGTTGTATTTAACATTCAGCTAATTTTATAACTTCTTTTATTACTGGAGCATTTTTAAGTGGCACGTGTTACACTGCCTTCACCTGGCAACGTGAGACCTCAGCATATAGAATCTCATTATTAAGAATGAAATTAATTGATTAAATCATCTTCTGATGGCACCAACAACGGGTTAGATGTTGGGTAAGTGATGTAGTCACTGTATCACGGCAGCATCATCTGGAGACATTAAGCATGTCCATCCACCATCAAGATGAAAAAGAGGGAAGTCCATAACCAGATGGCAGGCTGCTTGTTCTTGGGCTGTACAGGGGCAGGGCGGGGAGGTCAAGAAGTCCTAATGGTAAAGATGTTAGTTAAACTGCTTGTGACTACAATGTATCCTGTTGTAACGAAGGAGGATCTTTCGGTTCATATGATTGTTCTGATGGGCCTGCAAGACCTGATCTGGATACACTAGGAGATGCAGATCTAAGTTGTCTATCTGCCAAGAAATGCACCATTGATCCAAAGCATAGTCCTGCCCACCTGTTGCCACTGTTCATTAGAAAGAGTGTTGTCTGATGTACTGTCTGAGAGGCTCAGCTATTTCAGAAAAAGGACTGGCATTTTAGCTGCCATTTTTGATGTGGCTTTGAGATTAAATTGTGAAGTAAGCTGTCTTGTGTGGCGCAATGCAACCAAGGCCCTGCCTTCATGCTGGAGGAGCAATGCCAGCCAGGTCTGGAAGGTTGGAGATTGGAGTTGCCCCGGGCAAACCAATAATGATATGAAGGGCAGAGTTGATCACTGAGTCCAACTCGCCACAATGTTGACTGGAGCCCCATCCTGCTGCACAGTATTTGGCAGTGCAATAATTAGGGCATTGGTAGATGTCCATAAGGTTGCAGTGCTAGCACTCTATGAATTGTTGGCAAGTCTGAGAGGAGTGTGGCTCTCAACAGGTTTTTAGCGTCTTCTTGATGTGTTGTCAAAAGAACAGACACTGGTCAAGATTTACCCCGAAATAAGTAGGATACAGTTTAAAAACAATTGGCTGATTGATTGTTCAGAAGGACCTGCAGCTGTCGATGAGCTCACCGGTTGGCGAGATGGAAACAAGGTGCCATTAGCTTAAGTGTGTTTAGTTTAAGTTGGTGTTTCAAAAAGTACTTGGCCAAGGTGTCAAGATCAGATGACAGCTGGACTCCAGTTTCTCAAAACTTCTTCTGGCTATTGCCAGGCAGATGTCATCAGTGTAAATGAATTTAGTTGCCGAGGTGGGCGGCAGGTCGGCTGTATATATATTAAAGAGCATCGGAATGAGTACAGATCCCATTGTTCATATGATGTGGTCAACTTGAACCATCTCCACACTCGACAATCACTGTTCTGTTAGAAATCATCTGCCTAATAAACTCTACAAGTTTCGTATTTTGAACCATAGAGAATAATTTTAGGACTATTCAATGGTACCAAATTGTACCGGATGCCGATGACAGGTCAACAAAACAGAATCACAGACTTTCTGTCCTGCCTCACATGCATCCTTAGTAAAAGATGTCGGTCTAATTACTTGATCCTCAGCACTATGGCCCAAATGAAACCCTCTCTGGTAATGAGGTAATTGTGGGTTGATTAATGTAAAGATATGTTTGTAGAAGATTTTAATTTAGAGACACTTCCTCATAAGGGACAGTGTTATGAACATAGGAATTTGGAGATGTGCCCAGAGATGGGGGTGGGGAACACCACATGGCTGTGTGCAACAGCTCACCATAGAAGTTCTCCAGTTGGTTTTATTAATGTTTTATTCCTTTCTCATTTATTGGTTTGTTATTTAATGATCCCAAGATCATTACATGATGTCAGAAGTGCTGAATGAGAAGTAAACTGCAGTCGTTTTGAAGTTAACTCCTGTGTTTGCAACTGAAAGCAGAGACAAACGGAGGCACCAAAGAAGCATGTGGAGCACCAGGCACAGAGGCTTTTGCATGTATTTGGTGAGCACAATAGTAGCTTGACTAGCTTAAGCAAGGGAAAAAAGCCAACAATGGATGTTTTGCAACCTCCATCCAGTCTGCAATTGCCAGACAATGTTGCAGAGAACTGGAAAAAATTCAGACAGAGATTTGAATTGTATTTAGCAGCCATAGAGGCGAAGGAGAAAAAAGATAAAGTGAAATCAGTCTTTCTGCATGTTGTTGGGGAGGAAGCATTAAATATTTATAACAACTTTAAATTTGACAAAGGTGAAAGCATGAATTAAGTAAAATACTGACTACTTTTGAGGAACATTGCATGCCAAAAAGGAATGAAACCTTTGAGAGACATGCCCTGTTTATATGCATGCAAAAAACTGATGACACCCCATAGAACAATATGTCACAGAAGGAAACTCAGTAAAACCTGTGACTTTGGTGAGCTGACAGAGTTTCTGATCAGAAATAGAATCATTTGTGGCATTAAAGACAAAATGTTGAGAGAGAGACTGCTCTGTGAAGGAGACCTAACTTTAGACAAAGTTATCCAAATATGCAGGGCAGCAGAAACTGTGACAGCACAAGCCAAAGAGTTGACTTCACTAAAAAGGGTTATATATGTACTAAGTACAAAAGAATATAACCAGAATAGGTCAAATCAAAGAGTCGAACCACTTGCTATGAAAACCACCGCTAGGGGGAAGACTGGATACAGACTGTCATGTGGAAGGTGTGGATCACAGCATGGCCCCACACAGTGTGTTGCCTTTGGGAAACTGTCATAAATGTGGGGAAAATAATCATTTTGCAAAATCCTGCAGATCCCAAGTGCAGAAAAGTCAAGTGTATTCAGTTAAAGACAATCTGGTTGAGGAGTTTTTCATAGACGTACTGGGATCTAGAAAACCTGATGAGAGGGACTGGATACTGCCTATGACAGCGAATAGAACAATTATTCCACTGAAACTGGACATGGGAGCTCCGATTAATAGTCTGTCTGAACAAGATTATGAGAGACTGAAAATAAGACCAAAACTGGGACCAACAAAAATAAAAGTAACTGGTTATTATGGAGCAAATATACCAATGCATCAACCATTAAAACACCATGTACAGGCTCCCCTTCATTGTAGGGCCAAAGAAGATGGCACCAATTTTAGGTCTGGCTGCATGTGAGAAACTCTAATCTAGTAAAATGGGTGCTCTCACTATAAGATCATGTTGAATCTGGCTATGAGGCACTCTTTCAGGAATATCGTGACCTGTTTCAAGGGTTTGTTTGCTTGCAGGGTGAACATACAACTGGATAAACAAGCAGGTCCCTCCAGTTATCCATCAGTGTAGAAAGGTGCCATTTGCACTCTGTGATAAACTCAAGGCTGAGCTTGCAAAGATGGAAGCAATGCAAGTAATACAAAAAATTGAAGAGCCAACAGAATGGGTGAGCTCGCTCGTCACTGTGGAGAAAGGTAATGGCCATCTATGCATATGCTTGGATCCCAGAGACCTCAACAAGGCTATAAAAAGAGAACATTTCAAACTACCAACCAGAGAAGAGATTATGGCTCAATTTGCAAATGCTCAACATTTCAGTAAATTGGATGCATCCTCAGGTTTTTGGCAGCTAAAATTAACTGAAGAAAGCTTAAAGCTATGCACATTTAATACCCCATTTGGAAGATTCTTACGGTTACCCTTTGATATAGCTTCAGCACCAGAAGTGTACCACAAAACCATACATATGATCTATTAACATATTAATGATGTTGACACCTCAATGAATTACATCATCATCTGGGGCTCAATGAAAGAGGAACATGATCATAGACTTTGGGAAGTCCTGGATGCAACTAGAGCTGCAAACCTCAAACTAAGTAGGGAGAAATGTGTTTTAGGGGTTACAGAACTGACTTTTGTTGGGGACATTATTTCCAACGAAGGTGTAAAACCCGATAAGAGAACGATTTTAGCAATTGAAATGCCATGTCCCGAGTCAAAGAAAGATGTCCAATGGTTCCTGAGAATGGTAAATTATCTTGGAAAATTCATACCTAACCTATCTACCAAAGCAACATAAAAATGAATGGTATTGGGGTGCAGAACAGGAGGAATCATGGGAAGGTTTAATACAACAACTGATATGAGAACCAGTGTTGACCTCTTATGCACCAGGAAGGCCTATTAAAATTTCAGCAAATGCTTCACAGTCTGGGTTAGGTGCAGTGATTTTATAGAAGCATGAGGATTGGCAATCAGAGGCATATGCATCCAAATCACTGACTGAGGCAGAAACCAGATACACAGATGGAAAAGCTTTTAGGAATATTGATTGCCTGTGAGAAATTCAATTAGTATATTTATGGACAGACAGTGAAAGCTGAAATGGACCACAAACCTCTGATCGCGTTATTTAGCTGTTATAGTCAAACCATTCCCACAAGAGAAACCAGCCACACCAGTATAACTGTATCTATGCTAGGGACTTGTGCCAGCACAGGTATGTTGGTCAGGGATTCATAGAATCATAGAATCATAGAATATCAGGGTTGGAAGGGACCTCAGGAGGTCATCTAGTCCAACCCCCTGCTCAAAGCAGGACCAATTCCCAACTAAATCATCCCAGCCAGGGCTTTGTCAAGCCTGACCTTAAAAACCTCTAAGGAAGGAGATTCCACCACCTCCCTAGGTAACCCATTCCAGTGCTTCACCACCCTCCTAGTGAAAAAGTTTTTCCTAATATCCAACCTAAACCTCCCCCACTGCAACTTGAGACCATTACTCCTTGTTCTGTCATCAGGTATCTCTGAGAACAGTCTAGATCCATCCTCTTTGGAACCCCCTTTCAGGTAGTTGAAAGCAGCTATCAAATCCCCCCTCATTCTTCTCTTCTGCAGACTAAACAATCCCAGTTCCCTCAGCCTCTCCTCATAAGTCATGTGCTCCAGCCCCCTAATCATTTTTGTTGCCTTCCGCTGGACTCTTTTCAATTTTTCCACATCCTTCTTGTAGTGTGGGGCCCAAAACTGGACACAGTACTCCAGATGAGGCCTCACCAATGTCGAATAGAGGGGAATGATCACATCCCTCGATCTGCTGGCAATGCCCCTACTTATACAGCCCAAAATGCCATTTGCCTTCTTGGCAACAAGGTCACACTGTTGACTCATATCCAGCTTCTCGTCCACTGTAACCCCTAGGTCCTTTTCTGCAGAACTGCTTCCTAGCCATTCGGTCCCTAGTCTGTAACAGTGAATGGAATTCTTCCGTCCTAAGTGCAGGACTCTGCACTTGTCCTTGTTGAACTCATCAGGTTTCTTTTGGCCCAATCCTCTAATTTGTCTAGGTCCCTCTGTATCCTATCCCTACCCTCCAGTGTATCTACCACTCCTCCCAGTTTAGTGTCATCTGCAAACTTGCTGAGAGTGCAGTCCACGCCATCCTCCAGATCATCAATGAAGATATTGAACAAAACCGACCCCAGGACCGACCCTTGGGGCACTCCGCTTGAAACCGGCTGCCAACTAGACATGGAGCTGTTGATCACTACCCGTTGAGCCCGATGATCTTGCCAGCTTTCTGTCCACCTTATAGTCCATTCATCCAGCCCATACTTCTTTAACTTGCTGGCAAGAATACTGTGGGAGACCATAGCAAAAGCTTTGCTAAAGTCAAGGAATAACACATCCACTGCTTTCTCCTCATCCACAGACCCAGTTATCTCCTCATAGAAGGCAATTAGGTTAGTCAGGCATGACTTGCCCTTGGTGAATCCATGCTGACTGTTCCTGATCACTTTCCTTTCCTCTAAGTGCTTCAGAATGCACATCTTCACACCCTTGACCAGCATAGCTATGCTGGCAGAACTCTGCAGCCTAAGAGAAGTGTGTGTCATTACAAAATAAACTTATTGGCTATTCTTCTTGAAAAGCTCATGTCAGAGTCAACTGGCAGCCATGACCTTTGGTAGACGTATGACCTCTCTTCTTTATCTCTCTGTTTGTCTTAGCCTGGGGCCTGGTCTGCACTAAAAAGTTAGATCGACCCAGCTATGTTGCTCAGGGGTGTGAAAAGTGGATTACTTAAACCAATGGGAGGACCCCTCTCATCGATGTAGGTCATTGTGCTACAGTGGTGCAGCTGCAGCTGTGCTGCTGTAGTGTTTCAAGTGTAGATAAGCCCTGTGTTTGTAAGCATCTCAATCAGCCATTCTATCCAAAGACGTATTGATGCAATTTTCTAAGCAATTTTCCTGTATCATACTCAGCCATAAAAAGATAGAGGAAAGTATGATCAGATAACCTAACAGAAATGTATTTGATTTTGGAGTCAGGAAAAATGTGTTCCCCTTTTGGATTTCTTTTTATCCGGGGTTCATCAGCTCTTAGGGGAGCAGTTCTGACACATTTGATTTAGCTGCCAAAGTGGCATGTGTCTTGTCTCTCTGATGCTGAAAGAGCATTTGTCAATAAGCTAAATGATTTAACAAAAACATAATACCCCAAGTGAGTTGTATTTGGACTTCAGAGGTTTGGCCAGTAAGGAACAACTTTGACTGGCATACCTATTCCCTGGTTCTCTTCACTCCAAGGAACAGAGCCACTAAGGCAGATTCATAGATTTTAAATGTGGCAGTAGGTTTACCAACCACCGTTTTGCTAGCTAAATAGTCAAAGATTAGAGGTTTACAGTAATTCGTGTTAGGAAACTTTTATTTCATTACTTTGAGTTTGCCCATACAACAAAATTTCTATAAACCCTGTGGTAAGATTTATATGTCATGTTTTTCCATCCTGAAGGCCAGAGTTTAACAGTCTGTTCTTGAAATTCTCCATTTTGCAAAACTTCCCTGATGACAAGTTTATGGGTGTGAGAGAATCTTTGACACAAAGTTGTCTCTTTGCCCTCCCTCCATTTGGGGTGCTCCCTGCACCTTTCCCAAAGCTACAGTGTAATAGGTCATTATAGCCATAGGGGTAGAAGCAGGAGACACTGTTCTGCCCATTCTTCTTTAATTTTGCAAGAACCAGTTGGTGTCCTGGGAGGTGAGAAAACAGACACGAGTTAACAGCATGACTAGAGGACTGAAAAATGCGCTCCACTCCACTACATTCTTACTGGGACCCTAGAAGAATTTCAGAGCTCTGTGATTCTGAATGCCAGAAAACTGATCCATGCCAAAAGTCCTCAAAGGGCATCACAACATGAGGAATAACTTGTGTATTTGTAAAAGGGCATCCAAAATTGGGCATGGCCCTTTACAAACTAAATAAAAGACACAGTCCCTCCCCCAGAGAGCTTGCAATCTATGACAGAATTCCTGACTCCGAAATCAAATAAATCTCCATTAGATTATGTGATCATACTTTCCTCTATCTTTTTACAGCTGAGTACGCTACAGGAAAATTGCCTAGAAAATTGCACCAATAAATAAATAAAGGAGGGGTAGAGGACAGGTGCTCATGGGTTTACTAATAAGTAATAAGCTCATGGGGTTTATTAATAAGATTGTGGGCTGCTGGCAGCTGGTGTGTACAATTCATGTTATTTAAAGGGTTTTTCAGGAACAGGAGATTATTTGTTTTTATATTTTATTTTGATTAATGCAAAGCAAATGACAAAAGGACATTTCAGTGAGCAGCATCTTGATGGAGTGTACTGTACTTTTCTTTCTAAATTTGATTACAATATGTTGTTAATAAGAGGTTCTGGCTTTTGAACATGTATATATGGGGGAAAAAATCTACATTTGCCTGAAATCATAAGTGCTTGGCATGGTTTCTTCAGTGTCCAGCTGTTTATTAGCTTCTCACCAACTGCTAAGAGACAGGGATATCTACATGATATCTGGACAGTATGAAAGCCCTTGCTCCCACTGGAGTTAGAAACAAAACACCCATTGACTTTAATGGGAGCAGATCAGTTCCTAAGAACTTGTCTAGTTGGGTGGGGTAATGTGCACAAGGGATGTGTGATTTCTAAAGCACACTAATGTGTTATGCATTAATTGGTCCATGTAGATATAACTGGTGTGCCCTAAAGTTTGCTTGTGTGCTTTAATGGAGTACTGTGCACATGTAAAAGTGCATGAGGGAACCTTTAGTGTGCACCAGAGGGGTCTACTTGGACCAGTTAATGCTCAATACATTAGTGTGCTTTGGAAATCACACCCGCCATAGTGTGCGCTGCCGCTCCATGTACAGATAGGCCCTATGTATCTGTTACATGCAAAGAAGATATTCCCTTAGCTAACTAATTTGCTTGAATTAAAAGGGGAATAGACTAATCTAGATTTCTTTGTGCCCATCTATAAGCAAAGAAGGAGAAAGAGGGACTCTATCGTTGGGCATAAGGGGAAGAGTCCCATTATATTCCTCACTGAGTCTAAGCAGTCAGATTATGTAGTCGATCCCATTCCCTTGTCAACCGATTTTATAATTACTTCAATGGAACAGTTAAAAATCACCATTGTGGAGTTTTCTATACACCATCCTTTTTCTGCTGAAACATGTTTTTCCTTATAGGAGTCCCTTAGCCTACTGTACACATGTTGTTATAAAAGCTTTGATTGTCCTGGAAATCTCCCAGTGAATGTCATGGAGAAGCACAAAGTTGGACCCGTACGCCTCTCTCCTCCTGCCCTTCTCTGTACCTCATTTGGGCTGCCTGTTCGCCACCTTTCCATTATATCAGTTTCTCTTTGAATATGAAAAGAAGGAAGGGAATTAAAGATCATGTTCCCCTATGAGTTACTTTCTTGATTGTTTTTTAATTCAAAGCTGCAGAATTTATACCTAAACACTGAGAAACAGAAACAAATTGAAGACGATCAGACAGATTTTGATGGTGCTCATACCCAGGAGCTGTTGGATTTATTTGTGGTTAGAATAATTGGTCTTTTACTCTATGACAGAAGCACCTGGAGTATGAGAGGTGTGCCTTTTTTTCAGAAATATTAAAAAAAATGACCCCAAAACCCTTTTGTTTCTAAGATTTCTTGTTCAGAGTTCTAGAAAACAGCTTGTACAGTACCAGGTTGAGACATCCTTCTGTGAATCAATAAATTAAGTAACACATCAATACCAGATAGCAAATGCATAGCTGCAATGATAGCTCATCTCTGGGGGCTTCTATCTTGGCATGAAAAGTGTTTGATCTAAGTGTGCTGTCATAAAAGATGGGAGCTACTTTATCATCTTCAGGGAGTTAGATTTACTGACCTTAATTTACAGGTTGCCTGTTTCTTAGCCCTAATCTGAAACTGAACATTTTTATTCACTTGTCCCTGTATTAAGAGGGTTTCTTTCTGGTGAAATATACAAACTAACAAAATTTGAACAGCTGCTATGCTATTGCCAATAGGGTGCTGTCAGGGAAAAGGAAAATGAAAGTAAACAATCAATCTCTAAAGCATTATATATGCTAATAATGTTTGCCAGGCCAGCCATTGTTAAATCAATACCGGATGTAGGATTTTGCCATTGTTTAATATTTCACATGCCTCATCAAAAGAATCCCCTGTGCCTGGCCTCAAGAAAGAGCCATAAAATTCACTGTTGTATGTGGGCTCTGGTATCTACACTATAATGTACAGCAATGGCCTGCTACTTGTCTAAAAGATTAGATGTCTCGTACTCAGCAAGATAACTCCTTAATGTTTTATAACAGGAAGGTTGCCTGCAAAATATCCTAATTCATTTGTTGCCTGCAGGGTCTACTTTCATTTTTTGTCTTTTGAGACCATACTTAGGCCTACTCGGCCCTAATGATTTCAATACATCATCAGTGGATTTTACTCCCACTGCCCGTGTGCTCTGGTTCTTTCTTGGAAACAGTCAAGGGCCAGCATTCATCCACAAGAGGGAGTGTGTCTGTTCAAGAGGTGAGGTTGGCTGCCCTGCAGTGGGGAGCTGACTGAAATAACATGCAGCACAGAGACAGTAATTTCAGGAGGCTGTTAACGTTTGGAAATGTTAACGAAAAGATCTTTCTAAAGAGCAATCAAGGCCAGTCATTTGACGTTTATAAAAATCTTTATCTGAGAGGATGAGGTGTGAGGATGTTTAGTTTTTTATCAGTAGAAATGAATTCTTGCTTTTATTCATTCCGTTGTGCTAAGCTGGGCTAACCTCTGCCCATCCACCATTCAGGACCCATAATTTCAAATGCTGCATCTGCTGTTAGCCTGCCAGCGAAAAAGCACATTTGCATGTGTGCCTCTGTGTGTAAACATGCAGCAGAGCTGGTGATTTGCTTATAAATCTGATAGCTGAGGATGTGACTGACTATAATATCTTAAGGCAGGCTTAGTACTTATCAGTGCCTTTTATTTACGAGTTAATAGTTGAACGTGTTCTACTGTGTAAACCTTGAAACAAATTGGTTATACAATGTGTTTTCCGAAGTCAACGTGCCTTCCCCACAGAGTCTTAAAACTGGTGAAAAATGGGTAGCATCAATAAACACTGAACCTTGTACCAATAAATGTGTTCCCCTCATTATTCAATGAGCCCAGAGGCATGGAGGTATAAAAGGCCCCATTCTCCCCTATAGGGGAATAACACATGTAGGGGAGAGGAAGCTCAGTTAATTTCAGCATGCAGAGTTTCCTGCTTATTCTTCTGTGGGAAGGGAGCCATTGATTGCTTTCCCCACAGAAAAAGCTCCAGAGTTTTGCTTCCTTAACTTATAGATACTTTGAGATCTGCAGATTCTGGGAGATCCACAAGAGATAGGGGCATTTGCTCGATTGCCTGACTCCACCAGCTTCTGCTATTGCTTTGACAGCTGTCCTTGGAATTTCAGAAATTGGGGCCTCAGTCTGTCCTTCCTATGGACACTTCATATGGGAAAGTCCTATAGAATGTATTAGATAATGAGAACTCAGGGTTTTTGGAACCATCTTATAAAGTTAAAATTATATTCTTGCTATGGAATTCTATAGCATGGTTCAAAAAACCTATAGATTGAATATCATTTTCTTAAGTTATATAGGTTCCCTTCAGAGGCCTCATTCATTTAATCCTTATTAAATTCCCTAGGATTTATTAATTTGTGTCACTGTGATGGCTGCCATCTTGACCCACACAATGGGGATTGAACTGGGGCCCTTTAGAGTTGAATGTTCACCTGAGCTCACCAGCCTGGCTCTGTAGCTGGAGGCTGTAGCAAACCCCTGTCCTCTGTGGATCAGGCACACAAGGGGCTGTGTAACAGACCCTGAACAGCCAGTTACACTACTTTATCCTACAGTTTGGGTTTTTGGATTGCATGGTCAGGAGGAGCCCATTTGGGTCCCCCTGCTTCCCTTGCTCAATTCCACTATGCTGGTACCCAGCTATCACCCCATGAAGCAGCTTCTGTGGGGTCAGAGGGAAATTAGAGCGTATTACAGAGATGGATCTCCACAAAATTCCTTCCTTGGGTGCAGGATCTCCTCTGCCCAGATCTGTGAGTCTGGCACTTTTCACAAGCATGAAATTCACTTGTGTTTTTTTTTTATATGAGCTTCTTTTTTTAGCCTAATCTGGTTTCTGTGGTGTAAAGATGAGTTATCCAGGCGAGGCTGATTTTGGCTCTCTTTCTTCTCTTGTTGTGTTATTCTAAGGACTGGTTTAGACCAGTGTAACTGAGCATAATGGCCAATGCCGTTAGTTTGGGTTAATTCAGAAAGATGCACATCCTGAAAATATAACGGATCTGCTGGATTTCATAGACTTGTGTGTATATATACATATGGACTTTTTCCCCTTTATATGTAAACAACTTCCCCTCCCCACCCCCAGTTCTTACAATATCATACACTTAATGCCAAATGTGCCCCAAAGTGGTTTGCAAAGCTACACACTTGCATGCACACATGAATCACTTCACCAGCCACAGGAATGCAGCCACTTCTGAGGTGGAATGTGGCAGCTGGTTTAGCAGAGCAGTAAAGGCTCAAACCTGCAAACATTTGTGCACATGGGTACCTTTACTACCTTCAGTAAAGGTACTCGTGTGTAAGTATTTGAAGGCTCAGGCTCTAAGAGATTATTATTTTGATCTCTTAACACTATCTGTTAGTGAAAGCAGGAATCAGGCTGCAGGTTTTTTGGTTATTTGCCCATTCCTATAGACAGCTGTAACATTTTGAGCTTTTGTTTTCTACACTTGCAGAAGGCCTCACTACCAAAACATCACCTCTGACCTTCTTTTATATTTCCAGCATGTATTTTATTAACTCCTTTTTCATATGGTACACTTGGTGTCTGCCACTAGACAAGCAGGAGACAAACTTTGGACTTTTGATTAAAAGAACAGCAGTGAGAAATAAGACTCGCTGCCAACAGTTTTTGCAACAAATGTGTTATTTGTGAATTATAGCTGTGCACACACACATTTTCCTCTTATACCAGGGCAGCCCTGCGGAAGTCAATGAGATTGCGCTAGTGTAAATGAAAGGGGCATTTGGCCCACGCTGTGCATACATGTTACATAAATGTGGTGCATTTCAATTAAGTGTCCAAAGAGTTTCTTTCCAGGGCATCTCCTTGCTTCTGGGGTTAAGAATAAAAGCAGCAGGCTGGAGGTTTTGTATTATATAGTCTGAAATAGTATATGTTAATGAAACTTTACTGAACGCTGCAGTAAAAACAAAGAGAAATTAAGATACAGCCTAGAAAAATAAAATACATACTCTTGCATACAGTTTTATTGATTTCTAACAGTCATGTTATTTTCAGGGCTGCAGCAGGGAAAATAATTTTTGTCCATGGCTGAATGATATACTACTCTTTTAAAACTAGGCTTACACTTTTTTTGTCCTGCCGTATGCATGTGCAGAGGGGTGTCTACCTAATTGGCCACAAGAGGGGATTAAAGTAAATAAAATCACAATCCACGGGAGGCCTCTAAATATGGCTTTTTAATTTGAAAAATTTTGTGAGTTACAGTGTAATTCAAGCTTTTCAAACTTTATTAGTGCGTAGCTGTTCATACAGCTTGCAAAGCTCAAGTCTCGGCGAGTTTGATACGCCCGCCACTGTTAATGCAGAAGACAAACTGTTCTCTTCAGCTGCAAAACATGCTTTGTGACATAACAAAAGACCTACTGTAAATAAAACTCACGTTAATAAAAGTGACAGGAGGCAGTGGAAGCCAGCAGTCCATGTCCAGGCCGAAACACCGTTTGAAAGCAAAGCTAAATCGAGGTAATGATAATCAGAAACCACCCCAGCACTCTGTATGTGACAAAGACGTTGCTAATAGATATAAGTAAATACCAACGATTTCACATGTTCACTGTAATTAAAGTCAAAATATGCAGCTCAGTGTAACTAATTGCTGTGGAAGGAGAAAGAACCAATAGTGCTCGTTGCTGTGAAACTGTTAATGGAGAACTTATGGAGAGAAAGTCCAAGTCCTCTCGTCCAAATTGGAATGTGAAAGAAATCTGTTGGAAGGTGATGACAGAAATGAAGTAAAACAGTTGTTTCCTGATCCATGTGCCAGATGTGTCACATACTGTGATAAATAAGATCTGCATCTTACACTCCAGAAATTGGGGAATATTACAAGCGTTTATTATAGTGAGGTACAAAAAATGTACTTGAAATGCTTTGTTTCTCCTGGCACCAAGCAGTGAGCAGTTATTGCACAATGCCTGGAGCTGCTAATTCTTTTGTTTAAGTTCAAGCCAACACAGCCTATTAAAAGCTTAAATTCAATTTTATTGTTAAGGTATTTATTAACTGATTATGAAAAGACATTAAAGGGCTCATAATTAAACTACTAAATTGTTCCTTACCTAGACAAATTCTCTTATTTTCCAGGATTGACTTCCATAGTATAAAATATCAATGCTTTAATTTAGAGGAGAGATCTGGTCACTATTGCTGTATTTTTTTACTGCACCTCCTGACTCCATCTCAGACTGACTTGCTGTAGTTCTTAAACTAAGAAGATCATTGCAGAAACTCCAATATATTGTTTGCATTTTTTAGTAGCATTATTATGTAGTATTGCTGTGCAGTATTAGACAGATGCAGGATTTCACTCCAGAAATAGCTTCATATTGATGATGGCTAAAATAGTATATTATCAGGAAAACTTGCACCGACTACAGGATTTAGGTTTTGACCCACATTATTAATAATTTGGTATTGCAAATAACGCCTGGAAGCCTCTACTGAAATTGAAACCACATTGTGCTGGGCAACGTATACTCCTATTGTGAGAAATAGTCCCTGTCCTGGAAAATTTACAATCTAAATAGCCACAACAGACAAAGGGTGGAAGGGTTCAGAGAGGTGTATGACTTGGTCACATGCCAGGTCAGTGGTAAAGCCAAGAATTGAATGCAGGTCTTCTGACTCCTAGTCCAATGCTTTAAACACTAGACTACGTGATCTCTAGATCCAGATTGTTGCCTCTTAGGGGGAGGGGGATGTCATAAGCAGAAGTCAGCAAGGAGGAAGACTGTTAGGTTTCCTCTTTGGAGTTTTCCCAGATCATTCTGTCGGAGGGGTGGAATCTCCTGTGGGTCCCCAAGATCAGTTGGAGGCCATTGCCATCTGCATGCAGGCCTTGTGCTTCTGCACTGGTCTGGGACCCTGCCTCCTGACCGCATGGCTTTGCCAGAGCCGTTCTGACAGGGAGTCTCCTGTCCCCAGCTGCTCCTGAGACTCCCTAAAAGGGAGGGCTCTGCAGAAAAGCTAATGCAACAGAAGGCCATGATTCAGCACAGGGGTCCAGGCTAGCAGATTCTGAAGCAGGATCAGGACATTAGGGCTGTATTAACTTTTCAGTGGGTTCCTTGTTGGTTTCTGAATGGGAGGGGGCAATGCCTGTCAGAAATGATGCCACAAGCAGACCTGTGTATCTCACTGAAGTTAGACTGCAAGCTCTTCAGAGCAGAGGCCACGTCACCTTAGTGGCATGGTGAAGTGACTAGCACATTTTTGGGTGCTGTCAAATAATATAATAGCAGGAATAACAAGATTGTAGCACCTCTGGCCTTTTTCTTGGCTGTCTCTTACTGTCGTCTTCCCCCCTGAGAATCCCACAGCCCATGGAGGGTGGTTTCTGCAGTCTGGAGTCTAACTTGATTTGTACTATAGCTAATGTTATAAAGCTGGATTCAGCCAATGGTGGGGCAGACTCAAGACTGGATTCTAATTTTAGATCAACACCCTGGTCTATTTTAGAAACTCCTTGTATCAGGTGCATGTATCTTGAAAACTCCACAAATGCATATGCACATAAAAGCCTAGCGGATTTGTTTTTACAGCAGTTGCTGAATGATTAATAATGTAGGACTGTTAGTTATTTGTGCACACAAACCTTCCATAGACGTCAACTGGGTATAAAGGAAGGGAGGATTGGCTCTTAACTAGTTAATGTTTGAGCATTTTGAAAATGCAAAGTGCTGTAAAAGCATGATTTAATTATTTAAAATTAATATCGTTGTTTTTACTATGTACATCCTCAAATTAAAATCTTCCTTTTATAGCACTGGCAGAAAGAATCTCCAAAGTTGCTATGGTAAGGATAAAAAACAAGAGCTTTGGAAGAAATACAGACCCTCATGCTTCAGGGCATGCAATAACTTCTATTTAATGGGGGTTAGAATGTTTCCCTGTTTGCTGCAGGGGGTTCTTACACCTTCCTCTGAAGCAGTTGGAATTAGGCACTGTTGGAGATAGGATCCAGCATTAGGTGGACCATTGGTCTGATTAAGTATGGCAATTCCTATGTTGCTGTGTGAAGGAATAGTTCTATAGGTTGCTATTGAAGGTTTTACACTCCCTGGGCCAAATTCTGCTCTCTCTTACACAGAGAAGCCAGTGCAGTTACTCTGGATTTTCACTGGTGCAGGTGAGAGCAGAATCTGTCCCTCTGTCTTCTAATAGTAGCATAGTGACTGTATTCTGTTCATCAATATTTTCTTGAGACATGTAATATCAGTTGTAAGTAAAGGAAGAACCTCTTTAAATAAGGGGTAGATAGGCATCTTAACTAGTGTGCTTGCCAAGGGCCATAGTTATACCAAGGGAACAAAGTTAACAAAAACAATTGTCACGTGCATGTACTATATGTTACGGAAGGAAGTTAATGAGATCGATGTAGTCTAGTCTCTATTGTGAGAGGGTCTCATGTAAATCACTGACAAAGATGTGAAAATACCATGGCTTTGCAATGGTGAAAATATCAAATGTCCTGATTTGTCACTAAATAAGAAAATACCTATCCAGATAAATAAATCATTAGTTTTACAGTGATTGAGAACTGTGATACCTGTGTGCATTGTCCAAGTCCTAGATTGTGAGTTCTCCGGGGGAGAGACTTTACTTGTGTTACTTGTTTGTACGATGACTAATACAAGTGGGCCCTGATCCCTGACCAGGTTCCTTGAGAACCACTGCAATCAACCTAACTAACAATGGTTCTGGATTATATACATCAGTATAATTGTTGGAAACACGGAAAACCTTCTCTAAACTCTTCCTGCTTTAGTTTGAGTTCCTCACATTGAGTCATCCTGTTATTACTATATGGCTTGATCCAGCACTCCCCGAAGGCAATGGGGCAGTGCCTATCAACTTCAGTGGTGCAGGAGCAGGCACACAAGGTGAAATCCTTGCCTCACTGAAATCAGTGAGGGTCTTGCCATTGACTTCAGTAGAGCCAGAATTTCACCCATAATTCATGCCAAGAGAATTTAAAAAAATCAGTGAAATATGAAATGACCAAATTTCACAATTCACATCATTTTAGCCTTTAAAAAAATGGCGTACTCTCCTAACTTTATAAACCCAGATTTATAAAAGCGTAAAGAGCTCTGCACATGTGGACCCGTTGCAACATTAGGGCAGTATATTGTGGAGTGGTAGAATATGAGAAATTCATCGTTTCCAATCAGAACCTTACCCCACTGTCAGTTAAACTAAAGAAATACACACTGGAAGTTACAGTTGCTAGGTGGTGTTGACTGGCATAACTAGAGAGGAAGAAAAGTGTAGAAGTGTTAGTAAAGTCAATATTATTGAGACCTTGTTCCCCCGTACTGTGTATGTAAAAGTAGTTTCTAAAGTGTGACCAATTATATTCTTTTTTATGACCAGTCACAAATGTATTTTTATTAGCCGATTTATTCAATGATTTGAATGTATAGACTTTATTTCAATCTCATTTGAGTTAGAGGAAAGTAACGAAGGATTTTTGATGGCTTAAATTAGTGGAACTGCTGCTTTGGCTAAATGACAGGGCAATTGTCTTGCAGAGTAGAATTCCTCTCCTTTCAGTGACTTTTGCCTGCAAATGAGTTTGCAAAATGGTGTTTATTGCTATATTGGGAGGCTAAGACAGCCTAATTGTATGTTTGTACAGGAGAAAACATCACACCAGATCCTTGAGCAATTATTCTTTCTTTGTCCTTTCACTGTTCAGTCTTGATACTATTCAGAAGGAAAAGGAGATGAGTTATCTTTACCGCAGAGTTAATTAACAGTAAAAGTGCATAATAGCTAATGCTACATTCACTGACGTGGCAACTGCCATTAGTGAAGACAGGATTGATATAGCATGCATCTAGAATCCATCCTAGAGAACTGTTTTGAATACGTTTCAATTCAGCCAAGGGTATCTTAGACTGATTTACAGGTTTGAGCTTAGTTCCAGCATATGACAGTATTCAGTACGTTTCCTGTCTCTGTCTCTCTCCAGCTGCCATCTCCGCTTTTTGGAAAAGAGTGTCATGCAGGTCAGTCTATTTAACTCACTGTTACTTTCTGTGCTTTTTGTCTTTTTAGAATTGATAAAGGTGAATATCCCTGGGGACTATTGTTCTTTTTCAAGAAAGAGATGTTAAATTTAAACCAGAAAGAGAGCAACAGGTCAGTGTCTTCTTTGAGCTGGTCATAAAATGTATCACAATAAAGACAGTCCAGTGGTGCTGCCCACCCCGGTAGTAAAAGTACCTCTGCCTCTGTCCTTGGGCACATATGATGCACAGGAGTAGTAAACCTCTTTCCCTTCAAAGGCATTTTGTCTATATAGCCCACGTATGCACATAAACAGAGTGCCAAAATCATACCTAGTGTAAGCAACTGACTTCAGCTGAGTTGAGATTGTTTACAGCAGGGCTGTGTTTGGCTCAGAACATCTAGGATACCATGTCCTTGAAAACACACAAACTGTTTTTATATTTACAAAGCCCAGGTTCTCTTGAAGTCTTTATTCAGTGATTTACAAATGCTTCTGTTATAAATGCTGTGTAAAATACAGTGAGACTGATCATTCCTGCATTTACATGTGCACAATTCCCAGGCAACTCAATAGGGCCCCAAATCAGCACTCTGTCTCTATTCAGAAAAGTGCTTACCTACAAGCTAAGCTTAGGCACATGCTTAAATGCTGTGCTGAACTGAGGACTCGGAGCTGAGTGTATGCATCTGCAGTGAGGATCTGGCCCTATATGTTTTAAACAGCTAAATTCATCCCTGATGTCAGGGGTGACCTGTGTCTGCCAAAAGTGGGGGGCGGGCAGAGGGAGGGCAGCCAGCTTCAGCAGTGTTACTGAGCGTGTTCAGTCTGTGTGAGCGTGCTCAATACAAGCCAGGCAGCAAATGCGGGGGGGGGGGGGGGAGGAGGGCACATGACCCTGCATACCCCCCCATGCATAACCTGTTAGGGCTGCCAACTTTCTAATTGCACAAAACCGAACACCCTAGCCCAACCCCTTCCCTGAGTCCCCAGCCGTTCCCAGCTCCTTCCCTGAGGCTCCGCCCCTCACTCACTACATTCTCCTCTCTCTCCCCCACCCTCCCTCACTTTCACTGGACTGGGAGATGGGGTTGGAGTGCGGGCTCCGGGGTGGGGCCAGAAATGAGGGGTTCAGGGTGTGTGGGGGGGGCTTCAGGCTGCGGGGTGGGGCTGTGGGATTCGGAGGGCGGGAGGGGGCTGCGGGTTGAGGCAGGGGGTTGGGGTGTGGGAGGGGATGAGGGCTCGGGGCTGGGGGTGCGGGCTCTGGGGTGGGGCTGGGGATGAGGGGTTTGGGGTGCAAGAGGGGGATCTCGGTTTGGGGTGGTCTCAGGGCTCGGGTTGGGGTGCGGGTTTGGCCCGGTCAGCAGTGCAGCGGGGCTAAGGCAGGCTCCCTGCTTGTCCTGGCACCAGCTGTGCCCCAGAAGCGGCCAGCAGGTCTGGCTCCTAGGCGGGGGCTGGGGGGAGGGCAGGAGGATCTGCGCGCTGCTCTCACCCACAGGCACCGCCCCCCCAGCTCCCATTGGCTGTAGTTCCCAGCCAATGGGAGTGCAGAACTGGTGCTTAGGGCAGGGGCAGCGCGTGGAGCCTGTGATCCCCCGGCCTAGGATCCAGACCTCCTGGCCGCTTCTGGGGCACAACGCGGTGCCAGGACAGGTAGGAACTAGCCTGCCTTAATCCCGCAGCACCACTGATGCCTGGCAACCCTATTGCCTCTGCCTGATGTGACATTACACCAGAGATGAATGGATCCAGAATCGTTACTGTAGATGCTATGAGAGAAGGCCTACATGCAGAAAGATAGAATGACCATAAAACCCTCATTGCCACTTCTTCATCATCCTCCCCTATTTGTGACTGGCCTGATTAGGCAGAAAAGTATGACCTTGAACGAAGGTTTGAAAGTGGCGATTTTGGATTTTTGATACTAGGAATGTTAGACATTTTCAGAGAGAGGCTATTTGCTGGGAGGAGCAGGAGGGAGACGCCAAGAACAATTTAATCAAATGCTCATTATGGGAAGTATCAAAGAACAAACCACTGGCTCCCCTCTCCCTCTTCAAGCCAACAGTCCATTTTGAAAGCTTTATCATTCATATATATGACATGTTCTTTCATTTCCAACGAAGGGGAGGTGGCGGAGCTTTCAGAACTTGTGGTTAGCAAGATGGGAATAGGGCTACATGTGAGATGGATCTAGGAAACATGGTTGGCCACTCAAAAGCTGTGTTTCTTTTACCTTTCTTCAGTGAAAAAGTACTTTATATGAAGCCCTCAGATTGCTCATTTTTCAGAAAAAAATTGTCTTTTGCCAAGTAACGCAGTCACTCGCTCATACTCCATATGTCTGTGCCAGGGGGTATATGCCAGGCTTCATGTGCTAGTGAAACTGGTAGTGTCAGTAAGTGTCAGAAACTGGTAGTGTCATGTGCTAGTGAAACTGGTAGTGTCAGTAAGTTGCTCGACCCAAGCCAAGTTTAGTGATGTGAAATGATAAAAGAAATGCTCTAAAAGCTCCATCACCTCAAATTATGCCCAGGAATGCAATCCCGTGTGCTATGTTGTCAACCACGGAGGCATTGCTTCTTGGAGACAATAACGCTGTCACAGCACCATTTGGTCACTCTGAGCTCTGTGCTACATTAATGTCAGTCACAGGACTACCAACCTTAGGGAAGAAGTTCTGGGAAAAAAGGTAAAAAATGTTACAGTTTCCAGCATTGGGTAGAGAGGGGGTTTTAGGCACTCACTCCACATCCATAAGGGACTGTGCCACTCCTATGTCAGGTGTCTGAGTTGTTAAAATTGGTTCAGCTCATGTTTCACTCAGGACTGGGTGTCAGGAATTTTGGAGTACTTATTTCAGCTCTGGTACTGATGCCCTCTGGAACTAGGTCAAAATTTCCAAACATGAGTGTCCAAAGGTATATAACTAATAGGGCTGGCCTGAAAACAAGATTTCTGTTTGGTGAAAAACGTTGAGGTTTTGACATTTGTTTTTTGTTCTAATACAGAGTATAAATGGGGCCTTTCAAATTTTTTTGCAGAAACACATGAGAGAAATCAACCCACCTTCAAACCAAAAGGACTTTGATTTGGAGCAGGGATTTGAACCTCACTCTCCCAGCCAAGTGCCCTAATCACCAGGCTATTGGTAACTCTGGAAAGTGTTGCTGTCTCTTTCTTGACCAGACATTCCATCCTGGAGCTTAGGAAATCTTCCTAACAAAATTCTCATTGAAACTGATACATTTCCACAAAACATTTCTGTTTAACAACCTGGTATTTTTTGATGGAAGCAGTTTTGTTGAAAATTTTCCAACTAGCTCTAATAACTAATTACACATTTATTATTATTTCTGTTGCAGTAACAGATTGTAGAGATGTCTTTAATTCTATAACTTTGGCTAGCCACGTTTGAAAATGTTGTCCTTAACCTCTGACTTCCTTTCCCACATCTTTAAAATAGTCATAATAATACTAGGACTTTCTTAGCTAACTGATGGATATTGAGGATTAGTTAATAGCTGTAAAGCCCTTTGAAGATAATAGTTGTAACTAGTACTGCTATGAATAAATGACACACAGACAATGTAAGCACTGCTGTAATACAAGATACAGTAAGTCTGCAAAATATAGGTACTAGTGCCTCAAGTTATTTGAACTGTGTATACCAGTCAGTGAAGGACTGGTTTACAGACAAGGTCAAGAATGTGCTTATTTTAGGCTCTGGCACAACAACATGAGATCATACATAAATATCTGATTTGAGTTTGCCCAAGTGTTGTATGTCAATGCTTTGGTAGGTTCTTGTAGGTAAAATGAGCCAATATGAAGTACAATAGAGATTGGGTGCAGCTGTGGCTACCATTCCTAGCAATATTCAATATCCAGTGCTTCAGTTCTACTACAGGACATGAGCTTGCATTTGCAGGGAATACTACAAGAAACAGACTTTTACACAGAGTGCTACATACTATACCTACAGGTGCAGTCTGTGAACTTGTAAACTCTTTCCAAACTCAGCTGGGGCTTTTCCAAAGCCAAATGCAACTTCCGTAGACAAAATAGATTTAGTGCCTGTTTCCGGAAGGTTCTACGTCCCTTCAGCTACCATTGAAGCCAGTGGAGTTAATACTGGGCTTTCAGTATACATAATGCATATAATAGCTCCATTCTGGTTAACGCTAGGGTTTGCCATCTTTCAGCCAAGTGAAAAAGCTAGAAACGATATAAATTCCGCCCCTAGCTGTGCCTCGGCTGCTCTCACCAAGCCAAGACTACGGTACTTTGTCTTGGTCTGCAGTCCAGGGGGTCATGTGGAAGGCAGCAGAGCACAGTGAGTTTACTGGGGGAGGGAAATGATTGTTCTCCTCTGGGCACTGGTGACTTCTGCAGGGATCCCCTTAATAATGATCTTTTTATAGCGATTTCTATTTTCATAGCACTGTATAGAAATTAGCTAGTTGATCCTCAGAGTCCATCCTGAGGAGTAGATAAATAGAGTTCTCCCCACTTACCAGGTGATGAAACAGAGAGAGGTTAAGGACACAGAGAAGTTAGGCCAAAATAATCAAACTAGAATGCTAAAGTTAGGTCCCTGAATCCATATGTAGGCATCTAAACAAAAAGGGTCTGATTTTCAGCAGGGCTAAGCATGTTGAGTGTTAATTGAGTTAATGTTCAGGTTGAGAGTAAGGAAACTGAATTTACCTTTTGATCTTTAACTACAGGGCCCACCTTCTGTTTCCTCAAATGTGAACATTTCCATATCTGCATAGGGTGAAAAATAAATTGTTTGCGTCTTTTGTTTAGAACTTACCAAAGAAACAAACTTCCTTCAGTGGATAGGAAAATAACTTTGTAACTTTACTGTCTAGGGCCTGATTCTCAGCTAAACTAAAGACCCCCTTACACCACTCTGGCCTTGTAAAGCGGCCTTAAAATGGGTGTAATTGACTTTCAGGCCGTTTGCCTTAGGGTAAATGAGAATCAGGCTTTCTAGTTTCTAGTTCTACAGCACACTCTCTGGGACTGCTACAACTCAGTGCACCTTATCTTCTGCATCAGTGAGAGATAATGACCTGGTTGCCTTCAAGCAGGCCAGCTTGAGTTGTCTCCTGTAGTTGCCATAGTTTCTTATCGAAAACAACCATTTCTGACTTCAGAGGCTTGAGAAGACATGCCGGGTAAAATCGTCACCGTTGTACTTTGGCTCCACTTATTTTCCTTCTATTTATCCAAATCAAAAACCATCTGTTTATAACACTCAGATTACTTGGCTCCCCTTGGTGTTATAAAGAGTGTGGAGTGCATGTACTAATCGGATCAGTCCCACTGGGAAGGCGTATTTCTAACAGGGAATCCAGAGAAGGTGAAGGATTAAAGTAATGAACCGCTAGTCGGCTCAGGCGCAGGGCGAGGAGGGCTGTGTTGTTCTACATTCCACCTCTCTGTATTTGTACCGAGATGTGCTCTCATTTCCAGTGCACGGATGCCTGCTCACAGGCTATGTTGTTGTTGCAACACATTGTAAATTACATTTTAGCAGTGCAGTGACAGGGGTCAGGCAGCCATCTCCTCCTGCCCTCCACACTCATATCTACAGCTGTTAACAGTTGTACTACTGTCAGTTAAGCTCTGATGGGCTTCAGTGAGAGAGGGGAAGTTGCACAGGGCCAATGGGACATTCCTTGATCTTTTCAGATAGTCTCTTTTAGATCTAAAGGAAGAATAGAACTGAAAAGAAGCAGGCAGATAAAAAAACATATCAGTTAATTTTTATCTGGGGATTCAGAGCTCTCGATATTGCGCTCTCTGTAAAATCGAATGTAATAATGAGTCTCTGATGAGGCAAATGCAGCAGGACTTGAATCTTCCAGTGCAAGAGACTGAAACTGCTACCAGTTTAGCCACAAGATACCATACACTTTAATGTGATCATCTGAACTCAGTTCTAGCACAGCAATTTAATTTTGAGCCGCGGTATGTGGTAATGCACAATGGTGGCCAGTTAGTAGGGACTTAGAGGGGCACTCTGTCAGCAACTGGAGCAAAGTCTTTTTTTGTGTACACAGGTAAAATTGTAGTGTGTTCTAAATTTACCAGCTTAGTTCCTGTCTCTGTTGTTCCTACCTCATGCTGTTGCAGCTAAATCTGTATGGTCCCGACTCCCAAAGTCTTTGACAGTGCTGTTTCCACTGTCAGTATCCTACTGCATAGTGTGGGTTCAGACCATTCATTTTACAGCTAGGTGGGGCTAATTTCAAATAGCCCAGCGGCAGAGCTAGCAGTGGCTGGTGGGTAGCAAAAATTCCTATTGCTTAGCCACATCTTCTGGCACACAAGCTACATGAGCACAAGTAGCTGCACAAATATGAACAGGGCTTTTGGGGAGTTACATGCAGGAGAGGGAGGGTGACGTGTCTTATATAGTGATAGACTCAAGGTGCTCAATCTAGTTAGCTAAACAAAGAGAAGGTTAAGGAATGACTTGATTACCGTCGGTAAGTGCCTACATGGGGAACAAACCTACATGGTTTGAACTTGAAGCCAGATAAATTCAGACTGGAAATAAGGTGTAAATTTTTAACAATGAGAGTAATTAATCATTGGAACAATTTACCCAGGGTTGTGGTGAATTCTCCATCACTGACAATTTTAAAATCATAGTTGGATGATTTGCTAAAAGCTGTGCTCTAGGAATTATTTTGGGGAAGTTCTATGGCCTGTGTGATACAGGAGGTCAGACTAGAAGATCAGAGTAGTCCTTCTGGCCTGGGAATCTATGAACTTCACTAAAGCCTTGCCCCCATTGCTGTAATATACCAGTCTGCAAATGTTGGTATTTGTAAACTAACATTTTTGCAGTTGTAAGAATTCACATACTTGGTACCTTTCCTGATGATCATGAAATTCCCAGCACCCTGTAAATCTTGGAGAAGATGACAGATTTTCACAGCTGGCAGTGGCAAAAATAAGTATAATAGTTAATCCTTGATTTTGACGAACAAAGATGATCAAAACTCAAGTTCCCTCAGTCTAATGACTATAAAACAAAAGTCGCTTTTTAGCTTGTAAACTAGACTGTTTTAGACTGTAAACTCTTCGGCGCAGAGACCACATCTTCTTTTATGTTTGCAAAGTGCTTAGCACATTATAACCACTACCAGAAGCAAATAAGCAAATAGAGCCAGTTTAAAACTGTTAGTATACAAGCCAGGATGTAGAATTACACATTCAAATGAAAGAACTACATGACACAATGACTCTGGTCACAATCAATCATTTTTAATACCAATCCTGAATCAGTTGTAGTTAACATTATACACACTGGCATCTATGAGTGCTTGAATTCACATAATAGTTGCAACTTTTATATTGTAATTCATAAAGGACCCTTCTAGTAAGCAGCCTTGACCATGTTTCTAATTGTATTGAACAGCAAGCAATTAACTGCAGGGGACTGGACTAGAAGACCTCTCGAGGTCCCTTCCAGTCCTACTCTTCTATGATTCTACTATACAAGGACTCATAAGCAATAAAACAATAACTCCCTGAATATTTATAGAGTCATTGAAAGGCCTGGAAATGCGCAGTTCAGGTCAGATTTTCAGCTGGGGCAAATAGCTCTGATGACTTCAGTGGAGCTACATCAGTTTATGCCTGCTGGAGATCTGGCCCATTATTTCTACCAGTGTTAATGTGAGCTAAGTGCATCAATCAAAATGAAAGTGTGATTGGGAGGGTGCTAACCTCAAGTAAAATGCTTCACCCCAGTGTCATGGTATTTTTCCTGTTAGGTGTTTCCAGCAACTTGAATTTTTGCCATACATTTTTATTTCTGTGTGTTTATATGAGATTGGGGTTATCCCTCGGCTTTTATCTTTAAAAAAAAATGCGGCGCCTCAGAAGTGGACTAGAGCAAAACAACCAAATCTGTGAGGACCATTTTCTCAAATGCAGAAAAGTGCATGAAAATACATGAGAGGGTAGGGGGCTTCTGAGAGAAGAGACTTGCCCCAAGAAATGGTGATTTGGCTGCAGCCATGGGTCTGGGTATCCTGGATGAAGAGTAATGTTAAGAAATAGGTTGTGAAACAAGTTCTTGAGACATCAGGTCTTTGGGATTTGGAATCCATGACTGTAATAAAAAATTGATTCTTTTGGCCCAAGTTTGGTAAAAATGACGGAAAGACTGCATTTATTTGAAAGAGAAATTAAAAAAAAAAAACATGAGCAGCAATAGCCCCCACGACACATACTATGACAGTCTGACAATTTATAATTGGGTTGGGGTCAAGTATCCTATTAGTTTGGGGCTATTTCCCTTTACATGGAAGATCATTTACAGAGGATTCTTGAGGGATGATATAATCTGAAACTATATTGGAAAAAAGTTTGCATCTCTGTTAAATTACTAGGGCCTTTTGTATCCCAGTAAAAAACTTTATTACTCGATCTGGCTCTAGAGAACCAGTGATTTCACAACAAACCTTTCCCAGGAATTTAATTATTTCCTTTATTTTATCCTGGAAAAGGACTTCATTTCTGAAGTCCACAGAAGGAATAAGACTTTTTTCCTGGGCAAATTAATTGGAATATTTCCTTATACTGCACAATCAGTTCAACTATTATAACTGGCTTATTTAAGTAATTAGGAATGCAGTGGTTCCATCAGAAGACTCATAGGTTAGAATCTGATTTCAAAGTAAGAGTTCTGTGGTGGTGTAGAGAATCCTCCATTTTATGATGCTCTAAAAACATGCAGTTCCTAAGTTACTACTGTAACTTTCATGCACTGTTAAGGATTCTGGGTGGAATCTTCAAAAGCACCTAAGGGTACATCTACACAGCAAAATAACCCCCAACCAAACAAACAGAACCCCCCTCCCCCTGCAATGGTAGTGAGTCTCAGAACCTGGGTTTACTGAGTTGGGCTCATAGGGTGTAGGCTGTGGGGCTAAAAATAGCAGTATAGATGTTTGGACTTGGGCAGGAGCCCAGGCTGTGAAACCTGATGAGGGCAAAGGGTCTCAGAGCTTGGGATCCAGCCCAAGTCTGAACGTTTGCACTATAATTTTTAGCCCTGCAGCGCAAGCCCGACTCAGTTGACACTGGCTCTGAGACTTGCTGCTATGTTTTTTTGTTTTTTTTTAATTTGGGCTGTGTGGATGTACCAATGAGTGATTTAGGAACAAAAGTCCCATTGAATGTTAATGGGACTTGTGCTTCTAAATCACTTCGGTACTTTAGCAAAATCTCATCCACTTGTTGTTGCATCAATGTCAGAAAAAACTATATTGCATATAGCATGCTTATTGTTTCAGCAGTTATGAATTAGTGGTACTGTTTGACCAACCCCCATATCTTGGCTAAATTCTGACATTGCCCCTTCTAAGTATTGTGCATGTCATTTGGCACACAGTATCTGGTGAAAGCTATAGAAAGAGATTCCAAATAGATTGTGTGTCAAAGTGTACCCCACCCTTTAAGGTGACTAGGTAACTCACAATCCCACAGCATGTAAATCTAGTGAGAGCTTTTGAAGCACAGGCAACAGAAAAGTGTAAATTAAGTTACTGACTGTCATTTCACTCCTATCTATTTTGCTCATTTACTTTTTTTTAAACAGGATGCTCATTCCCACAATCCTCCAACAGGGTGTGAAAATCTAAGTTAAACTTAATTTGAGTCCATTTTGAACCTGTCAGGAACTCAGCTTGACTCTGGTTATGATCACCTGGCAAGCCAATGAGCTTGGCATGGCCCAATAAGCTCTTACTCAGTGACTGTGCGCCCTGATGGGACAGAAAAGCCAGCAGATCATCACTGAAGCCTTGTAGCAACAGCAGCACAGCAGCTTCTCAGTGTATTCCATGCCCAAAGATGCGTCAGACCTGCTTCTTGTACTGGTCCGTGCTCCAACCTGAGCCTATTTCTGTTCCAGCCCTAGTCTCTACCTTCTTCCGAACCCTCTCACTCCCACCTCCAATCGCTGGCTTGTCTCCTGACCATGAATCTGGTTCTGTTCTGACTCTAACCATCGGTTTGTCTCCTGACCACGACTCCACTGTGTTCTGACTCCTGGTTTCTAGCTCTGACCTTTGGTTATCTCCTGACCACGATGTTCTGTTCTGACTCCTGGCTTTGACCATTGGCTTGTCTCCTGACCATGACTCTGGTTCCATCTTCTGTCTCCGTTCTAGCCACTAGGTCTCACCGCCTACACCCTGGTGTCTAACAGAATCCTGACCAAGTATTTGCTAATCACACAAACAAGAGGGTTTTTTCCTAAACAGTAATCGTAAATGCATTTGAAATTTAAAAAACATAATACCCTGGTTATTTATGGTATATGCTTTTTTCATGTGCAGCTTATGATTTACTTCCACAAGAAATAAAATAATAAAAAACCTAAGCCACTGTCTCATTAAATTATATATATATAACTGTCCTCATTATAACTAGCATCCTATGTACTGTAGTATTGCCTTATATTTCAGGGCATTAGTAACTTGTCATTTATAGAAATACCTTGAGTGAATAATATGTGGTCCCTGATTGACTGCATGGTTATAATTCAACCAAGGGCTTCTACTGACATCATGAACCACAAGGGTACAGCTTGAGGGTTTATTAATGGCAGGAAAGCTCCACGATTGAATTATAACTTTGTTATTCAATCTGAAAACACGTTTTGTTATTTATACTATACAGAAAAATCATATGGACTTTTTTCAGATGAAAACGATAAATCAGAGTAACAAAATAACCACTTCTTATTTCCAATGTAAAATCTAGGGTGTAGGAGGAAAAAGATTAATGTGCGCATGACGTAGGGTTATTGAAGGTGTGATGAGGAGGGAAGGGGATTGATTATGGGGAAATTAAAGGGAGTATTTCACTGGAAAGTAATCATTTTCTGTAGAAGTTATTAGATGACCAACTACTATTACTAGACCTAAAACCGTATTAAAATAGCCCAAAGAGAAAGACAGACTTCATCCATAGTTTCTCTCTTCTGAAAAGCTCTGGTGCCATGTTTTTTCTTTTAAATGTTGTTCAGATAATTGCCAGTGACACTACCATGTGGTAGCTTTTCTGCGAGGCGGTTCAGGAATATTCCCAAATATGATTTTGCCAATAATTAAGATATCTTATAGGGGAAACCTAGTAATTATTCTGGAATGAAGATATTCTTATGAACACTTGAGAATGTGAGCCTAAATGTATTTTCTTTCTCTTTGTTTCACTTGGGGTATTTTTATGGTTAGAAAAAGCAAATGGTCATTATTGGTTAGTTATTATTTTAGGTAATGATTTCCAGTGATTGGTTCTTTGGCATGTGAAGCATGGTTCTTCAGTATATCAGTTTTAAACTTGTCTGTGGTGGTTTTGCAATCCATTTACCTGATCTTTCTCCCCCACCATCTCTTCAATACTTTGAACCTCATTTCCGATATAGCAGTTAATAAAAACAAACTGGCAAGAACGCCTCCTTCCAAATTTATGGAATTTTTGTCTTGCTGTTATTTCACTTTCCCCCCCCCAGTCTTTGATCGCCTGTCAAACCCACTGAGTCCAAACTTTTTTGAATTTTGGAAACCTAAGTTCACACAGTAATTGGAATAACAGTCTCATAATTTCAGACTCCTGAGGGAAGCTCTATTGAAACACACAAAAAAGTCAGTTAAAAAAGAAAAAACCTGGTCAAAATAAAATCAAAGATCATTGATTGAAAAAGTAGACTTAATTATTTCTAGCATTTACAATGAAGCAAGACATTCAGAAGAAACCTCATAAATATGTGAGGCCTAGTTCACTAGTGTTTAAATTTAGAGTGATAAATAATTATACAGGCTCCACTATATAAGAAGTTGATCCTCTGTGTGTGTATGTGTATATATATATATATATATATATATAGTTATATGCCCTCATTCAGAAAAATGTTCTTTAAGCATCTGATTAACTTTAAGTCAATGGGACTTAAGCACTTTCAAGTTAAGTATGTGCTTAACTGCTTTCCTGAATCCAGGCCATGGTGCTAAAAAACAGAGAAGAAGAGCTTCCTACTACCTATCCTTCTTGTACTCTTTCCATACTCTCCTTTGCAAAGCTATGGCAACCATATAGCTTATCTATGGCAAAATGGGATTATTATCATATCTGTCCTTCTTTCATTTAAAGGAAGGTACATTATCAACCTCCTATTCCTTATTGCAGGTGATTGGCAAAAAAGGGGTTGGATCAGCACCATTTTCTGCTTACAGTGCTCAATATACACACAAGAAGAGGAGATGGTGTGTATCAGATAGACATCAAACTGCATGAACAGCAACTGGAATGTAGGAGGGCCCCCGCCCGCTTCCTGCACTTGCCCAAGACTCATCTCTCAGGCCCAGGTGAACTCAGCCTCAGTCAAGCCTGTGCAGACAACACAGTATGGCCCCCAACTATTCCTCGGCAAGCAAGAGTGCAGAAGATGGGAGAACCCCTGCTTCTATTGTGGAGGAGCAGGGCGTGCAGTATCCACATGCCCTGTCAAAACCTCTGCTATCCCGATGACGGGGAAAATTCTACCCCCACACTCAGTTGGGGTCCTGAGCCTGGGTACCAGGAGTTCCTCATCCATTTCCCCTTCTACAGACTCACCTGCAACTGTAGATCCCACAGGTAAAGCAGGCCTTTCCTAGACAATGGACCTTGATTGATTTGGGAATGGGGGACAATTTTATGGCTGTTTCCGTGGACTGGGTCTCTGTCTTCCAGTATGACCCAAGATTACCCCAGATCTGGTAGAAAGAGTAGACAGGTCTCCACTGGCTTCTGATCCAGTTACACAGGAGACCACACTGATGGAAGTAGTGATTGAGGAACGCGCCAAGTCCCACAGTTTAACTTTATTTCCTCCCCATATCTCACCCTGATTTTAGGAACACCCTGGATAATCCATCATGACACCCATATTCTATGGTCTGAACTTGCCATTTACTTCCTGTCGAGTTTCTATAGCAAGAACAGACTTTCTGTTCCAGAAATTGGACCCCTGAAAACCAAACCCACTCTGAGAATCCAGATATTCCCCCAAATGGCAGCAACCCTGTCGGACCCAGAAATGCCAATTCCACATGATGTACCATGTCTTCCTGTGAAATACCAAGTCTACTGGGATGTCTTCAAAAAATGCAATACAGACTCACTACCCTTGCATTGTGTGTACGTTTTCCCCATTGACCTACAGCTCAGAGCCACAGTTCCAGTCTGGTGTATATATTCTATGTCTAAACCAGAGCTAGCAGAATACCTACAGGAAAACCTAGATAAAGGTTTAATCCTCTGCTCTACCTCCCCTGCAAGTGCCTCAGTACTCTGTAAAAAAAAAAAAAAAAAAAAAAAAAAAAAAGGATGGCTCTCTGAGACTGTGCATGGACTACAGGGCATCTAATCACATAGCCATATGCAACCCGTACCCCTTAGTGTTAATCATGGAGTTTTTAGATTGAATATGGTTGGCTTGGCTGTTCACCAAGCTGGACTTTAGAGAAGCATATAATTGAGTTCAAATCAGGGTGAGGGATAAGTGAAAGACAGCCTTTAGAAGGTATAGACACTTTAAATTTTTGGTAATGTCCTTTGGACTCAAAAACGCACCTACCACTTTCTAGCATCTGGTCAATGACATATTTTGAGATCTCTTAGATTATTTTGTGGTGGAACAGTTAGATGATATCTAAGAGTTACTCCCCATCAAGACTGGATTTGAGACATGGCCAAACACCCAATCTTAGTCTTAACCGACCATAAAAATCTAGAATATCTAGAATCTGCCAAGGCACTGAATCAGTGGCAGTTACATTGGGCCTTGTTAGTCTCAAGATTCAATTTCACAATCACACACCATCCAGACAACAAGAATGGCAAGGCTCTTTCACAAAAAGAGGAATACAATACAGAACCTGCTAGCCTCAAAGAGCCACCACTTGCCATATTAAAATCATGTCATTTCACTTGTGGGTCTGTATCCTTGGACTTTCTCACCGTACTTCAAGCAGCTCTCCCTAATGACCTTTTCTTTAAACTTGTAACATCATTCAAGGAGGGTCTCTCCAGTACCACTGTATCCTACTATTCCTGGGTCAATGACCTCCTCCATGTCAATGGCCCCCTATATGTTCCAGCACTGGAGGTGCTGCGCATACACCATGACGTGGCCTGGATAGGTTACTTTGGACAATCCAAAACTTCATGCACTGTATCCCTCTTGTTCTGGTGGCCACACATGTGGGATGATGTCGAATCCTATGTCAGGTCCTGCGACATGTGTGCTCGAACCAAGACCCCATGGAGCAGGCCATTAAGCCTCCTAATACTACCCAAGACCCCTTCCCAGCCCACGTCTCATATAACACTTGACTGGTATCGTGGAACTACCCAAATCAGAAGGCAGCAACACCATATTGACTATTGTGGACCAGCTTACCAAAATGGCCCATTTTGTACAATCCACACATCTCCCACCTGCAGAAACTACCACAGACCTTCTAATTATCCATGTCTTGTGCCTCCATGGCCTCCTGACCAACCTGGACTATGGCTCCCAGTTTATATCCAGGTTCTGGAAGGAGGGGTTTCACCTTCTGGACGTTCAGCACAATGTATCCACCGCACATCACCCTCCTGAACCATTTGCAAGACAACTGGGTTTGTGTAACTCCCCCTAGCCGAATTTGCTTATAACAACACAGAGCACGCCTCGACCTGATCCAGCCCTTTCTACTCCAGCTATGGTTTTCATCCATGTTTCTACCTCTCCGTTCCCTCCTAAACAATGGTTCCTGCTGCCTCTTATCTGGTACAGACCATTAATGAAATTCAAGCCAACCTAAAGGAGCACTTGGAAGTGGCGAGCATGGCCTACAAACACCATGCTGACAAACACTGCCAAGAAGCTCCACCTCTAAAAGAAGGCCAAAAGATATGGCTGTCCTCAAAACACCAACAGATTGGCCAACCTGTGCACAAATTAGATCATCAGTATGCAGGCCCTTTCACTGTCACATCAATCCAGTGATGTTTCAATTACAGCTCCCTCAATCCTGAAAGGTCCATCCAGTATTCCACATCTCTCTCCTGAATCCTATCCTTGACAATCTGTTTCTTGGCTGGTGTTCACTACCTCATCCCCAGTTCAAGTAAAGGCCATGAAGAGTATGTTGTCCATGACATTCTGGACTCCCAAGTATGTAGAGGGACCCTGTATTATCTGATCAATCAGGAGGGTTATGGGTGCAAGGAACACTCTTGGGAGCCAGCTCAACATGTGCATGCCACTGAAAGAGTACAGGCCTTCCATAGGAAGCATTCCGAGAAGCCTGGCCCTGTGGGATCGCAGTGGGATGGACTGTGGTGGCAGGTACTAAGGGTCTCAAACCCAGGTCCATGAGGTTGCTGAGCAAGAGTCTTACCCTCTGTGCCACCAAACCACAAGGATAGATGAGGGTATTGTAGCTAACACCCTCGCACTAGAGGCTATGCCCACGGGCTCACCTGGATCAGGTGACTAGCAGCAGACTGCTGATTGGACACTACCCAATAAAACTTCCTGTTCCTGCCCCACCCCTTGTCTGTTCAATTAGTTGCTAGACCTGCTGCTGACTACAGCCCCTGAAACCAAGTTCCTGTCTCCTTGCCTGGTTTTTGCTCCTTGTTCCTGTTACTTCTCCTGGTTCCTGGTTACTGCTTCCTCTCCCTAATTCCAGTAACTAACTCTAGCTTGACCTTTGGCATCACTTCTGACTCCAGTTATGGCTCAATCCTTGGCATGGCTACTGACTCTGACCCAGGTATTGACTCTTGGCATGGTGTCCAACTTTGTCTTTGACCTTTAGTATGGCTTCTGATTGTGACCCCGACTCTGCCCCATGGCTCTGACCGCTAGGTCAGACCTCCCTGTTATGGGCCCTGACAAAGCTCAACAAATCTTGCAGTAGCATCCTATTAGATTTCTGAGATTCCATAGTTTAATTATGCAAGCAAATGTGTTGATGTGGCTACTGACAAATTCAAGGCAATAAGCCCTGCACACGTTCCCAGCATGCATGCTGAAAGCCAGAAAACCAAAACAGCATGTGACCTAGTTCTGCACTCAGATTGATTGACAGCATTACCAGATTGATCAAATGTGGTTACTAAGGCTAGCCAGTCTCTTCCATGTTTGCTCTGTTTATTGTGCTACATATAGTAAGTTCTGTACTGCATGTCACTATATACACGCTAGGTGACCTGGAGAAATGTATCTTTTTTGAATGGAAACATTTCTCTCACAAAGAGCTGTAGAAACCTTATCAGCATGTGGTATTTTTATTACTCTGGCTGGTGAAGCTGAAATATCCACTGAGGCCAATGTTCCTGTGAATCATGGAAGTTTGGAACTAAGTCTGGGTTTTTTTTATTTATTTATTTTTACTACTTGTAGGTAGTAATAATTCGGCTTTATGGCACAGGCCGTAGACTCTAAAACCTGCACTCTTCTCTGTGCTTACAGTTATTTCTTATTTTTCTTTATTGTAGAAGATTATCATCGCTGTAACCTCTGAGCACTGACAAATGTTTAAATGAAACTTACAGAACTTGCTGAATGAAAAAACTCTCTAATGTTAATAGTAAAAGACTCTCATCCTCCTTTAAACTCTATGCCATACTCAGAATCACGCCCTGAGGAGTAAGCCTGAGAAGGACTTATTCCATGCGTTGAAAGCCAAAGGTGAGCTCTGATAAATGATGGAAAGATCAATCCAAAGGATCTTCCAGTGTCCTACCCTAGTTACCAAACATTTAAATCTAAGACCTGTTACTGTAGTTTGAGTTCCCTACCTGACTAAGCTGCCATGGTAGTATATGGAGATAGAGTCAGTCTCTGAGGTAGCCAGCACCAAAACTGTTCAGGGTTTTATACATCACAATTAACACTTTGAATTGCTCCCAAAGCAAATGGTAAGCCTGGGAGATATTAAAGAATTGGTATAATTTGCATCCCCCCTGCACTCTCTGCACTCTCCCCTGCACTCTCTGAACTAATTCTGCATTCTCTGCAGCTTCTGAGTGGTCTTCAAAGCCAGCTCTATGTATGCATTGCAGAAATACAGTCTGGAGGTTGCAAAGGAACGGATAACCATAGCAAGAGCTACATTGGAGAGAAGTGGATGCAATCACCTTGCCAGGCTCAGATGCAAGAAGCAAGTGATCAAAACTGATGCCACCTGAGAATCCAGCAGCTGCCAGAGATCTAAAAGTAATTGTGCATGCTTGAATGGATGAACTTCTTCAATATTGCAGAGAGTCAGTATTCCCACCATACTCTCTAAATGTCCTCTAACATCATCTAAGTCTTTTCTGCTGAAGTCTTTAGCCAACTTGCCTGCCTTCAGGTCCCAGTCGATACCCAGGCACTGCAGAGGTAAACACACTGTTCTGGCTAGGTTTGCTAAAAGAAAGACTTTAACCTGTGTGTCTGCTAAGCAATGTTCCCTCTAATTTTTTCCACCATTGTGCGGAATGAATTTTGTTATATGCACCAATATCGAGGTAATGTGAGGATGTGCGCCACCAGTAGAAACAAAAAACCTAGATATAATATATATTTTTAAAAAGTTACCATAGGAATAATTACTCCAGCCAGGACATGTTAGGCATTTTAGAACTCACTACTCAAAGAATTAAATTTAAGCATAAGAGAGAAATAAAATTATGAAATGCATAGACCAGTCAAACTAAAATAACTGCATTTTGAAAGAATAAAATTACAGAGAATATATGTGCATTGCAGGAAGTACCAAGAAGTAATAACAACAACACCACAAGTATGTGTTGGGAGGTGAGTGTGTCAAAGACACAGACTGTGTGTGTGTCTGTCAGAGACACAGAGACAGTGTGTGTGTGTGTGTGTCAGAGACACAGAGAGAGTGTGTGTGAGACAGTGTGTGTATGTGTGTGTGACAGACAGTGTGTATGTGTGTGTGACAGAGAGAGTGTGAGACTGTGTGTGTGACAGTGTGTGTGTATGCATGTGTGTGTGTGTGAGACAGACTCTGTGTGTGTGAGAGAGAGACACAGTGTGTGTGTGAGACAGAGACAGAGTGTGTGTGTGTGTATGTGTGAGCAACACAGAGATAGAGTGTGTGTGCTGGCTGTTGAGGAGGTCTATGAGAGACCATGCACTGTCTCTTTAAGGCACTCACACCAGAAAGTTCAGATCGCAGCAGCTGCCAGCAGCTCTCCTGCTCTTGAGCCCTGTCCCCTCCAACTCCCCTGCTCCGCGGAGATGGGTACATGGGCAGGCGGGATGTGGGGGGAGGGGGACACCCTGACATCACTGCCTCCCCCTGCTCTGCACGGCAAGCAGGAGGGTCCTGGGAGCAGCTGGCCAGGGGCTCCAAGGCAGAGGGCAGGAGCAACGCAGCTGCAGAGCAGCAGGGGGCGGGGTACCTGAACACACCGCCATGCGCGGGTCTGCTAATCAAGTTCATGGCATTTGATTCACTCCTGGGCGGCCGTGTGACCACGCAGCTGAGAGGAAACACAGATGCTAAGTCTCTATCACAGTCTAAATTAGGACAGCAGCCTAAATTGTCTCCCTGAACGGCATGTCATATATTTTGAGCATGAAGCAGTACTGGAAAAGATCCCCACTCAACCTCGCACACAAGTACATTGGGCAGATGAACAACTCTCTGTGGTCTCTCTAGGAGCAAAGAGCAGAGCCATTCAAAAGAGATCCTATTTAACCCAACCACGGTTTGCAAGCAGCTCAGCAGAGCCTTTTGGGTTTAACAATTTCAAAGGCTGCTGCCAGGGCTAAACAAAAACAGGATCTCCAACTAACGTGACTAATACAGTCTATGCCAGACCCAGCCTGGACGCAAAACTGAAAGGGATGAAGAGAATCTGAATGTCTGGGATGGGCTGTGGGCAGCCTGCATGTACTGGTCAGCTGCTAAGTTATAGTCAGGAGATGAGTAATGGGATCCGGAGCGAGTCGAGTCAAAATGTCAGGAAGTCAGGGTCAGGTACCAAGTTGCAGGAGGCAGGCAAATAGCAAGGTCCAGGACAAACCAGGGTCAGAAGTCAGAGTCTAGGGTCTACAACAAGCAAGGTCTGGAGCACAGTCAGGCAGTCTGTATTGTTGCTCAGACTGCTCCCCATCATGGCTTCCTAGTTTAAATACTCATATAACCCTTCTGCCAGGTGGAGTCGCCAGCAGCAGGGGTCAAGTTCAATATCTAGGGGTTCCTCTTAATAATACTTGAGCCCCCACCTAGTAATCTGGGAAAATTAAACATCTCCCCTGGGTGCCTCTAAGAGGCAATACTTCCCCACTCGCACACACTGTCCGTGTATAACAAACACAATTTTTAATAAAAGGGAAAAGGAACCCAGCATTAATATGGGAAAATGCCACAACCATGATTCGAAAGCATATGACTGTGGTCAGATGTTGGCTGCGTGTGTTCCTTTAGTGTGCAGTCCCAGCTCTGCACAAATAGTGGAGATAGCAGATCTAAATTAAACTGCCCAATAAATCTACAGACTCGGTTCGTAGTGAAGGCACCCAGCCAGGTTTATTGTCGATGAAGCACGGTAATAGCACCTGGGAGACTCTACAAGGATACTAAGACATGTATGCTTATGACAATGGACACAGCTCAGTTAGTGATGGGACTTTCCACTGCTCCCTAGGCTGGCCAAAGACACTCCCTCTGAGATATATCTTTATACACAGATACAAACAAATTATGTATTGCCCCTGACATATCAGGTGCCACCCTCTGATGTATTAGAGCGCCACCCACTGCCTTGTACATGTTGGTTTGACAAAACATTTCTATTCATCATGCTGTCATCCTGACCTTATCTTTGGGATGGGGCAGTGTGTTCCTGTTATCTTTGGGGAATGTGCTGGTATCGAGGTGTTCTGATACTACCCTTCTGGAATATGTGTTTTTGCAATATCAACCCTGTGCTTGCCAAATTCTGTGAGCAGGGCCTGCCTCTTGCTCACAGCATGACTTTGCTTCATATTGGCAAAGTTTTTACCACTACTTTAGCTCAGGCCTCATGCCTAGTACCAGGCCTCTTCCTATGTCTCAGACTCTCTTCCTACAACAATGACTATGAGCAAACACCCACCCTAGAGTACATTGGGCAGTGTTCTTTGCCTCAGTGTCTCACCCTGGAGTGTGTTCCTTTAACACTCCACTTACAGTTGCTGTCCTTGGTCAGCGAAGACCAAGAGCTCAGAGGTGCATTCACGTGAATTCACCTCCCACCCCAAGGATGGGGGCAGAGAAGTATCAAGCAATGCCTCAGCTTCTGTGGCTGCCTCTGCAACTGGCTTACAGCTGCCACTATTCACGCCGCCGCCACCCTCTGCTACCACTGTGTCTCTGCTATGACATCACATTCTGAGGTTCCAGCCTGAGGTTTAACCCAGCTCTCAGTGATTTCAGTAGGTAATGAGGAACCTCACTGCTAGTGCAGGTTGGGCAGTATTTTTCACTGCAACACTGTCCCACCCCAGGTCCAAGGCTCAGCACCTGGTGATATCAGCTCTAGCGATCACTGAACAAAACAAGGACTCTCAATTGAGTCTAATCCGCTCTATCTTTAACAGTAGAGAGGGGAGTATCAAATGGTGTCTGTTTGTCTGTCTTCCTTCCTTCCTTCCCTGGATTTTGGCATCCCTACTCCCTGCTTAGTGAGTGAGGTTCAGTTTCGGGTGACCCCCTCAATCAGGGCAGGCTAAATACAGTTCTGCTGCCCTTTACTCATACAAGGTTAACAACATTTCATTACCCCTGTACTCAATACTAAAGGGATTTGTAACCCAACACCAGCCAAAATTGATCACATTAACAAAGCAGCTCCATCATTCTGTGCACCTAGGTAGAGTAGGTGTGTTTATGCAAATACCGTGTGCTCCTGAAATCCCCCCCCCCCCGGCTCATCACTAGATGTCAGGGGAGAGCTCATTCAGACTCTGCTGACATCAGCATCAGCCAGTCAGTGGACTGTAAGAGGCCACCACTCAGGTCCTTCTGGGCGGTACTTCCTGCAGAGCCTAGCTTCACAGAATCCTCCAGTGGAAGCCTAGCCTAACCTTCCAGAGGTGCTGCAGAAGCATCAGTAGCCCCAAACCCCCATGGTTCCAGTCCCACAGGGTCTCACACTGAGGATTTCAGGTGGCACTAAAGTTATCTTGTTACAATTTGTTCTCAATGTTGTTACCCATAAGGGAAGGTTTAGAGACCAATTGATAGGATTGGCATCATTAAGGGATGGTTTATTTAGCAAGGACCTATGAATCTTGGGAATCTAGGGAACCCCCACCATAAGATTCTTTATGGCACACAGAGAGGTTTAAATGCCCTGGTCAGACTGGGAAACTGTGTAGATATTGATGTATTTCTTGTGGATCTTGAACTTGGCAGACCTTTGGCAGCTAGGCTTCCATTAGATGCCAGGATCTATTTTGAGGATTTGGTTCAGGACACAATAGTCAGAAAACCTGGCAAGTGTATTTTGTTGCTGCTAAAAGAATCTATTTCTACTCTTGATACTGAAATATTTTTTTTCCAGGGCTAGAGGGAAATGTTAGGGCAAAGCTGGATTTGTTTTTGGAGCACAGTTTTGTAGAAATAAATGAAGCTGACAAGAAGAAAAATCAATGCCTGGATGAATCAATGCTTTCACACCCTTGCCTATGAGATGCTGTACTGAACTGTGCTGCAGTTTTCTGTTGGTGATATAGATAATGCCATCTGTAACCACTAGGGGTATGTCTACACTGCAATAAAATACACGCGATTGGCCCATGTCACCTGACTCGGGCTTGTGAGGCTCAGGCTGTGGGTCTATACAGTTGCAGTGTAGACATTCGGGCTCAGGCTGGAGCCCAAGCGCTGGGACACTCCCCATTTATTGCCATGTAGACCTACCCTAGGTTACTCACTTTAGGGTTTGTGTTATGTTTTTCCAATTTATGAAAACATACCTATTACTGAAGTACATGTATAAGACTCCACAGATATACAATGGCAATTATGATATTTGCCCATCTTTGCAAAGTGCTTTGTGATCTGTACCTAAAAACTGCTATGCAAGCATAAAGCGTGAAATCTTTGCCCACAGAAAATCAATGGCAAAACTCCTATTGCCTTCAATTAAGGCCAGGATTTCACCCAAAGTATTGTAATTCCCCAATTAATGAATTGACACAACATCAACAAATAAAGAACTTTCTAACCACAGACCCACCCCCATGTCTGAGCTCTCATGGAAGGCTGTGAGAGGCTTCCTGGCAGGCCTCATTCTACCTGGAATTTTGCCTTTTTTCCTTGTCAAAGAAACAGTCTTTGCTATGTCTCTTTCACTTATGTGAAGTTGTTTCTGGGAATGCAGAAGCTGCGAGCAGACTTTTCTCCAGGTGCTTTCTCCTGCTAAGCTGTTCTTAATCACTACTCTCTATTCTGAGCTAAACAGGCAGCTGGAAACTAGAAAAAAGGAAGTGGTTACTCCAATGCCTATGGGAAAATCATTGATGTTGCAACAGGGCTTATCAACAACTTCTCCACATACAGAATTCATGGAATGGTTACCTCCCATGGGGTTGGCAAAATCAGGTTCCCAGTAATGCTGCTGCGTAGGCTAGCCCTACTAGGAGCTTGTGCCGGCATAGAATTGTCAGCTAGGTTAGTTAGGAGTGTGATTTTTATGACATTTCTATAATCCTTGCAGGGGTGGGGTTGTGTTGTGTCCCACAAGACATTCCTAGTGGCCACTCACGTGACAGGAAAGGAAAAATAAAAAGAATCCAGTAGAAAAATGGATCTAGTCTACCATAAGTCATCAGAGCATATAGGACATTTTGATTTCAATGCTCAATTGACTAAGGGGCCTTAACCAGTCTGAACCAGGACTTCTAGTACAGCTCATTATATTCAAGAAAGTTTCTTATTACGCATGGTTAGTTCAGTTTTTGCACAGAAAGATCTGCACTAATGTCTTTCAGTATATTTGCTTAATTAAAAGAAGTAGAAGCCTTGTCTGTTAAACAGATGCAATTCCTTTGTGTTCCCCTTATTTCATTCTTTGCTTTTGAATAGTTTTCAAAATAAAAAGTAAAAAAAATAGTGGAAATATACAGCTTCTGCTCCCCAATCTCCATCTCTTTGCTCACTCTTTGCTCTACTAAATGGTTCATAAATACACATAAAACCACAGGCATCTATGACTACGAATTTCCTTGAAATAAATACCAGACTTCGATGGTTCTGATATAAAATGTGTTTTTATTTTATATGAGCACCTAAAAATTTACAAATAAATGTGAGGATGGCAAACATGCCAATACCATATCAAATATGTGGAAAGGACTGTTCAGCTCTAAGACTGTCTAAGAAAGGCCTAACAAGATTTTAAGACTCCTATTCAGCAAAAGCACTTCAGCACCTGCTTAACTGGCACCATGGAACTTAAGCATGTGCTTAAAGTTTAGCATGTGCTTAACTACATTGCTGAATTGGCGTTTAAATTAATCCCCCTCCTTGCACCCCTTCAATTCCTCCCCCCAATCTCTTTTTTAGTTTCAGCCTGTCTTCTCTTGCTAATCTAATGGTAAAGTGGAATTTGTCAGAGACTTTCCTTGAGAAAAACATGGAAATGTATATCACACATGATATTTAGACAACTTATACATCATATATATTGCAAACTATACATCAGAATTATAACATTTGATATTAGTCATTAAAATACTGCATTGTGATTTAAAGTAAAATTATCCAAATATATTGTTTCTAATGTGACTTTTTTTTGGTGTTTCAGGTCTGTTGCGAGGTTCAATCCAAGGTATATTATATTGCAGATTATTGTATAATGAGACTTACTGAACTGCCAAAGGCGAATGAGTAAAAGAGGGAGAGAACTGAATGAAGAGATACATATGTACAGAAAAAAACATTTCCCAGCCCTGTCAGGTTGAACAAATACCTAACAGGAGACATTTTTGCTACAACTAATTTAATGAGAAAAAATTTACTACAGAGCTGGGACTGAGAAATAAATGCCAGTGAAATAATCTACATAGTTCTGTATCGCCTCTGCTCCAAACCAGTGCATGTGAAATATTTCTGCTTGATAAGACGTTACTCAGATTTCTCCTTGCAAAGCTAGATCTTGAACTGCTAACTGCATTGGTTCAATTTGAGTATTTTTCTCAAGGCAATGGGTGAAATCCTGACCCTACTGAAGTCAAGGGGAAACTCCCGTTTGACGTTAATAGGGGAAGACTTTCACCCCATGGACAATTTCATTTATCCTTGAATATTAGAGCATTTTAAAATATTCTAGAATTTTATTCTTTATAATCAAATTTCAATCTTCTAAAGTAGCTATTCAGGCAAAATACTTTAATCCGTCAAATAATCTAAAACCATGTGCTTTTCAGATCACCCTAAAAGGATTAGATCCTCATACAATTTCCATCATGCTTGGATTGTAAAATATTTCTTAATTTATGTTCCTTGGCTTGTGCCCAGCCTTCGATATTGTATTGATGCCATCCTCTAGAAGGACATTCATTTGGTTTCATGGGGATAAGATTACAAGTTAAAATGTTTTTTGAGTACATGTGATTGTGCTGAAGTACAGGAAATTATTCCATAGTTCTACCAAAAAACCCCCCCAGTGTTATGAGGCAGATTGAACTGTGCGTGAGTGCAAAAACCATGCACTCGTTATTGCAAACACTTCTTGAATCTGCCTTAGCTACTGTTTGAAAAAACAGGAGGTATATTCCATGTTGATTTTATCTGCCTAGGTGCCACATGAGGGAAATTGACTAGCATAGCTAGTCCGGCATATTCTGTTATAAAGCTATTCCTGAATAATTTAGCTATTCCAGAAGGAATAAAGTCACTTTTATTTTGGAATAGTGTCCACATGGGGAGTTATTCCAGAATAGATATAGTGGAATAGCCATTTTGGAATAGTTTGCTCATCAGTTTCCCTATGTAGACAAGCCCGTATACTGTGCCCATCTGAACATTTCTGTTTTAACAAAGGCACTGATCTCTTTCAGGCAAAATATTTGTGTACAGTACAGAGAAGACAAAAAATCAGTACATTTACTTTACATTCAGACAGAAATTTCACTTAAGTTATAAACTAACCCAAATAAGGATAGTGTTTGCCTTTGACATTTCTGTTAGAATCTGAGTTCAGAAGAGTCGTAAATTTGGCCTAATTCAGGGTTGCTCGAAATGGTTGCAGCACCACAGTTAGATATGGTGTTGCACTTGCTTAGCCCTGGTCTACACTATGGGGGGGATCGATCTAAGTTATGCAACTTCAGCTACGTGAATAATGTAGCTGAAGTCGATGTACTTAGATCGACTAACCGTGGTGTCTTCACCGCGGTGAGTCGACTGCTGCTGCTCCCCCATTGACTCCACCTGTGCCTCTTGTGGTGGTGGAGTACAGGAGTCAACGGGAGAGTGCTTGGGGGTCAATTTATCGCGTCTAGACTAGACGCAATAAATCGATCCCCGCTGGATTGATCGCTGCCCGCCGATCCGGTGGGTAGTGAAGACATACCCTTAGATAAGCTCTGCTCTTGGAACCTGATGTTGGACCTGATCCAAAGCTTTCTACTGACTTCACTGGGCTTTGCACCAGGCCCCCATGTCAAATGAAACTGAGTATCAGAGGGGTAGCCGTGTTAGTCTGGATCTGTAAAAGCAGCAAAGAGTCCTGTGGCACCTTATAAACTAACAGATGTATTGGAGCATGAGCTTTCGACGAAGTGGGTATTCACCCACGAAAGCTCATGCTCCAATACGTCTGTTAAATGAAACTGAAACGCTTATTGATGTCATTGGACATTAGATCAGTTCCTTGGCCCTTTGACATTGTACTAAGTATCTTTTACCCAGTGTAGAGGAGTCACTGCAGAGATTACTTGGTGAACACAGGCATTTTGATCTGTGAAACTCTCATGTAATTTATAGTCATATTGCTTAGAATGTTTTATAGCCTTTGTTGTTCAGATTTTCAAATAATCCACATTTTGGATATTTTAATTGTGTTTTATTTTTTGAAACGCACCTAAAGCATTTTGGAGTATGTGTGAGTTATTTATACATATAACTATCTTATTATTTTCTTGCTAATGGCAGAATGTTGGGCCAATTATTATTGCATGCTAATGGGACACAGCTGACTATAAACAGACTGAGGCCAGGTAAGGAATGTGGGAGTCTGAAAATATAAATTAAATTATATTTGAATAAACATAGAGCCTAGAGACTAGAATTCTCATTTTAACAGCTGATTTTATTTTGATTTTGTGGGTTCTTTGAGGACAAGCTGTACATTGGATTTTGTTATCTGTGTAATAAATACCCAGTGTTTGCATTTCACATTAGACAAACTGTGATTCATGAATTGACTAGTATAACCAAATGCTATTACTTTATATACTCTCTGAGTTAGCTTCTTAACTGAAAGCTGGTTTGTCAGGGACACTGAACATTTTCCTGATTGTCCTTATTTGTATTAATCTTTTCAGTCTTTTAGCTATCCGTTCAGTCTTTTAGCTATCCGAAGTAACTGAAAAAGGAAACTGGTTTTGTGCCTATTTTTTATATAGTATATACAGAAGGCCTGAAAAGTTTTTGTCCAAAAATGTTTTCTATTGGCTTGTTTTTACATCAGCTATTCAAGTCTTGTCTAGCCTGGGAGCCTTTGTGGTGACTGGAGAGCTATGAGAATCTGACAGTCACAAGCGACAGAATATGAAGTAGTTGACAGAGGAAGGAAAGTTTCGTAAGACTGTTTCTTTTGCTTGTGTTTGTCTTGTTCACATTTATTTAACTTTAGTGACTAACACTTCAGCACATTCAGCACAGTGGCCTGCACCAGCCTTCATGGTGTGCTGGCTAGCCCAATTGATGTGGAGTTTGGGGGAATTGGGAGAGGGGGACAGGTTCCACCTCCTCACCCTGCCACACCCCTTGGGGTGATGCGTACTACTGGAAATCAATGTACTCACATGAACACAGGAACTATAATGGTGACAGCCTCTGCATAGGTGGGAGATGCATAGGTGGGAGAGCCTGCTTGCATCCATTTCTCTGCCCCCCTCCCCCCCGCACTCTTTTCTTGGTGCCCATCATCATACTATTTAAATGCTTCTGTGCACTCACACAAAAGTCTGGTCTTTATCATTTTATGAGAAGTGACAAATTTGACCCAGGATGAGATTTTTGCAAATGCTGTTGAAGACATTGCTTTTCATGTGGCACCGTGCTATTCTAGAGTGGACCATATCCTAAATTGTCACACAAGTGCAGGAGGTGAAATCACCTTTTTACAGCAAAATCAACTTAGCACAGTGAAATGACAGCTTTTCCTCTATAAAAGTTGACTTTCATTTGTGTGGAAACCAGTAAATTACTCAAGGCCAAACCATGTTTGGTCAGTAGAACAATCGTTTTTAATGTAGCACAACCAGATGGGGGGACGGGGAAGAATGGAAATTGGAGGGATGGCACTATTGGGTGGATGAACCTCAGAGTTCAGATAATCCTCACAAGGTTTTGGGTGCCTTTTAAAAGTGTTTCTGAATTTCTTAGCCTTCTCTGAGCCTCTTTTCCCTCTCTTCCAAATTGCATCTTTCTTCTCAGCCAAGCCAGAGTCTTCTCCTTTCCCTGATCCAAAACTTTCATCCCAGGCTCTTCAACTCCCAGCTCCTTCTCTTAACTCTCTACAGCACCCCCTGCCCACCATCTCCCTCTCCCTGTCCCTAACTGACCCTCCAGTTGCCTTTCCATGGTGATAGTTCACTGGAAGGAATGCTGTGGCTCTAGGTATAAATGTAGGGTGTGTGTGTTCTCACTTGCTTTAGTTTTACATTTGTTCATTATATAAGGGCCTTTAAAAGCTGCCTCTCGATGCTGTGTTTAGGTGAACAGGATGATCGGTGCTGCTGCTGTTGTTTTATAGCCTCCTACTGGAAAGTGCGCCATGCTGTGTGGGGTACCAAAGCAACTACCCAACATCTTTCATGTGAGAGAACTATTCCGTAAAGTTAATAGTTCTGACTTGCATAGACTTGGAAGGAAGGTACATTTTACTCTGATTCTGTTCTCATTTTTCTGAGTGGGTAGAAACTGCAGTGGAGTGAGAGGGTTTGTTTCAAGCCAGTCTCATCTTCTGGCTAGCTGCCCTAAGCCAAAGCTTGTGCACAGGGTGACACTGGCCCTTTAAGAGGAAGTAGGGCCAGTGCACCTGTGCCTTATCAGCACACTCCAATTTGGTCAATTAATTGGGCTTAAAAGAGAAAACCTGGGTCTCATGGAGAGGAGCTCCAATGAGTTGGGGCTGCCTGGGAGAAGGACATTGAGTAAGTGATGAGAGCTGGCAGAGACTGTGCTTGGGTCCTGGGAAGGCTGAAGGCAGGAGAGTGGTAAATGGGGTTTTCAGGCTGCTGTCCTCAAGCCAGAGAGCCAGGGCTAGAGACTGAAGGCCAGGGAGCAGCAGAGGGAGTTTACTGCTGGCTCTAAGCTGGAGAGCTAGAGCCAAGGGCTGGAGGGGCTGCAAACTGGAGCAGTAGAGGCGCTTACCCACTGACATCTCCAGGGCTGGACAGCTGGACTCAGAGGTACTGTGAGAGGGCTAGGGGCAGTCAGGGCAAGAATGCTCCCAGTAGAGAGGCTGGGGATTCAAATGGGGAAGAGTTGGGTTGCAGTCCAGCTGGAAGGGCTGGGGTGGCTGCCCAGGGCCAAAGGGTTAGACGAGGAGTGACAGAGTCTGGGTGTGGCTATCGGTGCAGTATGTGGGGCATTAAGGGGTGGGATGTCAAGTTAATTTAATGCAATTCTTTTGGATGTATCACAAACTGATACCTAGATGGTTCAGCTCCATCATCAAAGGCAGCAAAGGATTACAGTCCACTTCCAGATTCTAGTTGTGCACCCCTCCACCACATGTTTGACTACTTGCACTGAGGATGATAAATGGCTTTTATGTTGAGACTTCTGCTATGGACTATACTGAGAAGAGAGCTTGCATGACAATATCAAGCTGGGAGGGGATGCAAGTGCTTTGAAGGATAAGATTAAAATTCAGAATGATCTGGACAAACTGGAGAAATGATGAAAGTCAATAAGGATAAATGCAAAGTACTCCACTTAGGAAAGAACAATCAGTCGCACACATACAGAATGGAAAAGGACTGCCTAAGAAAGAGTACTGCAGAAAGGGATCTGGGGGTCCTAATGGATCACAAGCTAAATATGAGTCAAAAATGTAACACTATTGCAAAAAAAGCAAATGTCCTTCTGGGATGTATTATCAGGAGTGTTGTAAGCAAGACCCGAGAAATAATTCTTCTGCACTGATACAGCCTCAACTGGAGTATTGTGTCCAGTTCTGGGCACCACATTTCAGGAAAGATGTGGACAACATTGGAGAAAGTCCAGAGAAGAGCAACAAAAATGATTAAAGGTCTAGAAAACATGACCTATGAAGTTTATTTAGTCAAGAGAAGACTGAGAGGGAACATAACAGTTTTCAAGTACATAAAAGGTTGTTACAAGGAGGAGGGAGAAAAATTGTTCTCTTTAACCTGTAAGGGTAGGGCAAGAAGCAATGGGCTTAAATTGCAGCAAGGGCAGTTTAGGTTGGACATTAGGAAAAGCTTCCTCACTGTCAGGGTGGTTAAGCACTGGAACAAATTGCCTAGGGAAGTTGTAGAATCTCCATCATTGGAGATTTTTAAGAGCAGGTTAAACAAACACCTGTCAGGGATGGTCTAGAGAATACTTAGTCCTGCCATGAGTGCAGAGAACGGGACTAGATGACCTCTCGAGGTCCCTTCCAGAACTACAATTCTATGATTTTATGAAGTTATTGGATTACCTGTGAGGGGAAACTGAGACAGGGTGACACAACACCATCTCTGGCTATGAAAAGGGTTCTCAGGAGGCCCTGTTACACTAACACTTTTCCCAGAATGTAATTTTCCCACCAGCCACACATATAATCCTCCTCTCCCTCAGGCCCTTGGGAAAGCAAGGTCTATGGAGTCTCCAAAATAGACTCCCACAAATGTCAGTTGGGAATCAGAGAGTTACTCAAACTCATTCACCCTTAAAGTGACTCAGGATTGGTTCAAGTTTTGGATGAACTGTCTTACTCATCTTTAGATGGTATCAGCGCTAGAGGTGGGGTCCTGGCCTGGGAACCCAGAACAGGAAAATGGTGGCTTGCTGTGGATGAAAGGGCATCAGTAAATGAAAACGTAAACATGCTCTATCATTCATACATTTGTGGGTTTAGCCACATGTATATGTGCGTATGTTTAAACAGAGAAAGAAATGTGTTGTGTGTAAATATCTGTTATGTTCTCTCTAGCAGGGCTGGTTGTGAGTAACCTCAAGTTGTTTTCAACCTGCATCTTAGTCCAATAACCAGTTTTCTAACCACACACATCTCTCTCCCCCCACCTAAATTCTTATGTTCTGAAGCTTTCATGTTGGTCAAATAAAAAGTATCAGCACCTCATCTACTTGTTTGCATGGAGGACCAATGTTTTTTTTCACTTTAAATACCGTTTAGAGCTCTCTTTATGAGCTTCAATTAGGATTTTGCTATGGAGGGCTTATTAGAGTAGTTTTATAGGTACTTTAACACATTTTCTTTGTTAAAAGCTAGTTTAGAAGCTAGTTTAAGAAGCTTGTAAATGAGAACTGCAGTGAGCTGTCTAGCACTGACAAACTCCTATCAACAGGCCTCCGAAAGGCTTTCTGAAACTCACCTGAGACTCGACCGTCATGATGAGACTGAGCTCTTGCTGGACTCTCCAGGAAGGGTGATTCTGATGAAAACATTAAGGGATAAATATTAGCTGGACTAGTTTGGGAATATTTGCCCCTAACAGAAGAGCTTTAAGTCGGGCAGAAACTTTAATTTTGATCTTATCTAAATATTTATATGGCATCCAATTACTGTGATATCCAGGGGGCTGAACATAGGAATACAACTGAGCTGATGAAGTGGAAAAAAGTGATATTACTTTGATCAGTATCATGGGATAGCAGCAGCAGCAGCAGTAGAAGTCGGCCAAAATTAGGAGTGCAACAGCTCTTCTGATAAAAAGACCCTGTTGGCTGTAGAAACAATCCCCAGATAACGGTAAGAGACCAATGCCTGAGAAGTCCAGCACCCAGACAGACTGTGGAGAGGAGGTGGCATCTGAAAAGGATCTGAGGCGGTGATGTTCTCTCTCCTGTCAGGTGGGTTGCCGAGGCAAATATTCTTTTTTTTTTTTTATGTTCACTTAAACAAGTGCACAGGGTGTTTTTAACCTTTGATTTCATGGTTTCTTCCCTCTTTCTATTTTTTCCAGTAAAAATCTGATATTTTTTTTAAAAACAACTGGAACTGAATACTTTTAGCTGGGGACAATTGCTGGTAGGAAATGGCGCTTTCCTCAGGGAAAATAAACACAAAAGGGAGTCCAAGTACAAGGTCAATTGTTATGGTGGCTGGTGAGAGCCAGTATATGCCTGGAGAGAGCCAGTATACGCCTGGAGAGAATTGGCCATCCTGAAAGGTACAGGACCCAGTTAGAGTGTGAGATCATGCTCTCATTGTGAATACTATTTCATATCCCAGCAGGCTGGCTGGCTCTTGTGCTTGAAACAGCAATAAGGTATATGAAAATTAGCCATGTCTCTTCTGTCTTTTTCAGAGGGCTATGTGCTGCCTAGGGTAGATATTTCCTGACTCCTCTCCTCAACAACAAATTAATTCACACTGTAGCAGGCATCACAGAGGGGCCAGCAGGCCTAATGGGCAGGTCACGGTTCAACAGTCCCCCAAAGGTCTGGGGTAGCCTTGCTAGGCAATCTGAGGGCCTGGTGGCTGAGTTAGAGCCCATCATCCCCCCGTGATTCCCAGGTTCTTCCTTTCGGACAAAAGGCGGAGGGCGGGGTAAGGAGACCTGGGCCCTCCCTCTCCACCATTCCCAGCCCAGGGGGATGGGGTGAGGCATGTCCCAGTCCCCTCTAGCTGATACACCACACCAACCTCTCCTGGGCCACTTCCTATCTTCCCTGTGCTCGCCTCAGTTTGGGGCATGGCCAGGGCACCCTGTTCTGTCCCAGCAGAGAGCTGCTCAGACAGGCTCAATGATGCACACAGTCAGTAGGGACTTCCCAGCTCCCTTCTCAGGGTCCATTGATTCCACCTTGTCAGGGAGAAAGGGGGAGAAAGAGGGGTCGGATCAGGAGGCCCCTGGCTGTCTAGTTGGGCCTTCCCCACAGTCCAGACTCTTCCCCTGTGGATTCCTCTGTTCCAGAAGCTATTAATTGGCTTCCTTCCTTCAGACAGCTTCTCCTTCACTCTCCCATTGCCAGAGTCCCCTTCTAAGCAGGTCCTCCATTTGGAGCGTGCTTTGATATGCTCTTGCAATTTGGTGCTTGTCACTTGAGTTTGTATCACTAACAGCATGCATCCGAAGAAGTGGATTGTAGCCCACGAAAGCTTATGCTCTAAGGTGCCACAAGTACTCCTGTTCTTTTAACAGCATGCTGTCACACTGGAAGGAAGAAGAGTGACTTCATCAATGCAAGGGACTGGGTTATTTGTCAATCTGAATTGTGACCTTGAGCAAATCATTTAACTTCCCTGTCCCCTGGTCCAGGATTGCTTACATGAGGATTCCTCAGGATCTAAGAAGTGAAAAATCAACAAGTGTAAATGCTTGAAAAAAAGAGAAGTTGGAATGTTTGTTATTCAAGTCTAAATTGCCCATTATTCTGCTAGGGCACATTTCAGTACAAAACCATTTGGCATTACTGGATGAAACAGTAGATGTCCTCTTGCATTTGACATTATGCACTAAAGTATATACCCTTATTCCTTTTGCTGGGTAATTCATTAATGAGATTAGCTATTAGATAATTAACTTAACCTCATGTTCAGCCCACTTGCCCAAATGTCCAGCTCTAGCTTGATGGAATGTAACATATAGGGTATGCTTTATTTAATATTGGAAGTGACTAGGACACTGTCAAAACATTACCCAGAGTGAAACATTCCAATCAAGCAAAAGGAAATGCTAGTGCTGCCTAGTTAATCATTTCCTATATAACTGCAAAGGGCTCAGAGGAGGTAAAGAACAATAGCACAATGAAATGTATCTAAACAGCTGACTGTACGTAAGAACTCAGAGGGCCTGTCTATGTTTGAGAAATCTTCTAAAATCAGGTTTCAGAGTAGCAGCCGTGTTAGTCTGTATCCGCAAAAAGAACAGGAGTACTTGTGGCACTTTAGAGACTAACAAATTTATTTGAGCATAATCAGTTCAGCTAAACCAGCCCCAAAACTGGTGGAGCCATAGTGGAGACCCAATTTAAGGCAAGCTGACCCATTTTGACTGATTTCAAGACTACATCAAGATGAAATGCCTTTAAAACTGGTTAGAAAATGTCTCCCAGCCCTACGGGAACACATACAGAATATATAAACAAGTCCTTATGAGTCACATTTATGTTTTTCTATGAAAAGGTAAGTATCTGAATAAATATTTTTCAGTCAACTCCCCAGACTTTCCCCCCATCCTGTTCTTTTCTCTTGGCCATATTTTATGTTTCCTAAATCTACAGTACATCACTCACGAAGACTTAATAGTGAAAACTGTCCACACTTTATCTAAGGATCAAACAGCTGTTGTCTTCACAGGTCTTTCTTTTACTAATATGAATTAATGTTTTCCAGTATAGTTTTCTACATTTCTGCTGGGAAGGCTAACCCTTCCCAGAAGCATTCTTTGGCAGATAGCAAAATAATTAGAGTAGCAGATATATGATTTTTTTTTTCTTTCCTCCTGGATAGATTACAGATTGGATATTGGCGAAAAGTGGACGAACACAGTAAGTATTTTAATCTTGCAATGATTTCATGCACTTAAATACTACAGCTGAGCATGCTTTTCAAGCTATGAGCTACATCCTTAAGCTCTTAAATTATCTCTAATTGCAGTGTATACTGTGTGGCCCAGTCCTACTATAATGGGAGAGGGATTGGGCTGTAGTGTTTCCATTTCAGTGTCACTATAGAAGTTTCTAAGCACTAGATACTTGTCTTAACGGTGTTTCTCAGCTGGAATGCTTTGGAGATCAATGTACAGGACATATTCAAGTCCAGCAACTGCTGCACTTGGTTGTTTTTGATAAGAGACAACAGTGCATGTTGGATGAAATTCACACATATACCTATCACAAAGCCTAAGTAAATGGGCTTTGAATGGGGAACTCTGAAGGGATTTGCTGAGAGATATAATGCACCCCACAACCTGTAGGGGGAATGGGGCAGCTCCACATTCCTCCGTGGTTGTTTGTAGCAAGGGATAACACCTGTAAGCCTTTGTACTTCCACTATAGACCCAGGAGTGCCGCCAGCTTTTTTGCCACCCTAGGCGGCGGAAGGTCCCGCCCCCGAAATACCGCCCCCGACAGAGGCAGCGGAAGGTCCCGCCCCCGAAATACCGCCGACGACCAGGGCGGCCGAAGATCCGGCCACCGCGGTCGCCGCCCCCCAAAGGTTAGTGCCCTAGGCGTCCGCCTAGGTCACCTAATGGGTTGCGCCGGCCCTGTATAGACCTGTTCCTCCCTCCCCAACACTACTCCACACTGCCCTACTCCTTCACATGTAGGAGGCAGTGACTGCCCTTTGCACACAAGATAAGAAGTTCATTTCCATATGTTTCCCACCCTCCAAGTGTTCGGCTACTCCCAGGGCCAGAGCTAGACTTCTTCCTTTTGTTCTTGTAAAGTGGGCCTGGAGTCAGCGGTGCCACATGATGCCTTTTACATGCTGCAATATTATCTTGGCTCCTAAGATCACTCCCCAAAAGAGCCTGGAATCCTGTTAAAGGAGGGCAGGCAGATTTACTCATGTTAACATCAGCCCCTAACGTCAGTGCCTCAGAGACTTTTACTGCTTAATTCAGCTGGTCCTGGCCCCTTTGATTAGAGCCTGGGCGGGATGTCAGGCTTAGCAGTAACTTTAACAGTTCATGACGTGCTGCCTCTACTTTTATGTCTTTTACAGATACAAATGGGGACTTTTCTTCAAGCAGGAGCTGAAATCCTCCATGTCTCACTCCTCTGGGAAAGATTCCTGCTGCTCGGAAAGAAAGCAAAGATGGCAATGTGACTGGGGACCCCCAACTCCACCTACTACTTCCACACGAATGCTCGATATAATCATCTGTCTTATGAACAGCAAAAGTTTTTCCAGAAGTGGGTGGTGTTTGGTTTGGTTTTTTTGGTATTTGGTATTATAGGGTTCTTCAGAGTCTGTGTGTGGTTCTCCTGCCCAAGAACTATCCTCCTTTCATGCTATCTTTCCCAGGATTTACTGTGTGATGAGGGCAGGGCCAAAACCACACGCCATTTTGAAGTAGCTAATTCCCCAGTCTGTTTCAAGGTTTGAGGCTTGCTTGCTGGTCTTGGACACTCTCTATTGTTCCTTCTGTTCTGAGGATTAGTTTTTAGTGATCACCTGTATCTAAGACTCATTTGAATATTTAGGACATAATTAAGCAGGGGTAGCTAAATAACTACCTTAGTGTTAAAACTTGGATAGCAAAGAAAGCAGTCTCCTCCACACAATGACCTGTCCTCAAATCTCAAGTCTGGAAATACAAGCGCAATTAGACGTTGTTTGATTTTTTTGTTTGTTCGTTCATTGTTTGTTCGTAACCTGTATTAGGGACTGATCCAAAGCACACTTGGAGTCAATAGAAAGACTCCCGTTGACGTCAGTGGGCATTGGATCAAGCCCTTGTTGTACATCTGTTTTCTTGATCCATAATAAAAGCTTTGATCAGCTATAGAACAGTTTGGAATGCTTCTGGGAGAGCCTGGGTGTGGTACTCAAGGACTGTGCTGTTCACTATCTTGCTCCTGACTGAAGGTTGATCTGAGGGCCCTACAGAGCTAAAGCCAGGGACCTCTACAACCTGAACTAAAGGATCAAGTCCCGTAGCTAGCAGCTGGAACAGATTCATAGCCTTTGTGACTTGAAGACGGGAGCAGGGATGCATAACACACAGTGAACATCTTAGAGTGATTTATTGAAATCACTCTAATTTTTTCTCCCTCAATTCCACATCCTTTCTTTGAATTGCCACGTCTTTTTGCTCTATTTTTCTATCTTTGCCTTGATTATTTTCCTTCAGAATTGCTCTTCTGTAACTAGGTCACCAGGAGCTACTAGGTAAAAAATGTAAGTACTTTATTTTGCAGGAGATCTAGCATCACACACTGGCCTTAGGAGAGCTGAGTTCTGAAAGTCTCCTCCTTGAGGCCTTTCTCTTTGCAGTGGACTACTGGGCAGGTTTCCCCCCGTATCTTTAATCAGGTTTCAAGACACTATAAAACATATATAAAAATTCCTTTTGTCTCAACCACATACCTTAACAGTAAGAGATGTATCCTTAAATATTTCCTTAGGAAAAATTAATGAAGTGAATTAAAAGAAAAATTCTTTCAAGCCATTCCAAACAAACTCCTTTCACAGCCTTTTATCATGACTTCCTTGCCAGGTGGGAAATTTATTTAAGTTATTAAAAAAAATTCCCTAAAATTCTCAGCTGAAAAGTTGGCTTCTGTGTTTTCTACAAAGCTAACTCACCTGATTTGTCAGAACAGCTTGAAAATGAAGTGCTAACTGGTGGGTTTTATTGAAAGGAAACCAAGTGGAACAACATATGTATTTTCTTAGGAAACTAAAAAGCTCACAGTCCCATGGTGTTCCTTAGGGTAAATTCTTTGTTATGAATTACAACCTGCTTACTGATGAGTTGTTAATAAAAAGTAGACCTGCTGGGCCATTATTTTTTTCCACACAGTATACCCAGTTTAGTTTTTTTAAAAGTTTTCATTAATGCACAGAGTGTGAATAAATCTGTTTCCAATTTGTAATTGTTTTCCCTTCATCTGGACATTAATTTATTGCCAAATCTAACCCTCTTCTATTTTTAATATCCCTCCAAACCGAATAGAAAGAGTGAGAAAGATTAAAAGATTGCAGGATAGTAGGAATGATCTCTCTTCCCCCCCCTTAAATATCATCCAAGTGTCTGGGATCATGAGAAAGGGGCACCAGAACTCATAGGGGGCCCCACCATGTTTGACGTTAAGAGCTGCCAGCTGGACTTGTATGTACTCGACAATATGGTCTGAAGGAAACAGTTGAATACAAGTAAAAACAGATGGTAATCTAAGGTGGCAGTACAACTTTATTTAACACAGTGGTGTATTTATTTATTTGTTTGTTTGTTTATTTTTTAAGCAAGCATCTGTTCGTGCTAGGGAGTCTCCACAGTCACTCATTACTGCACTGTAATCTAGTGAATAGCACATCCTATTTGCCACAGAAATTTAGGTGATTAAGATCAGTGCAGTCAAATAGGTGCATATTTCACCAGATGTTAACAAGTGGCTCACTTGATTATTTAATATAGAAAATATAGGCATGTGGCAGTTGGATGTTGTTTTGCTGCTAGTATGGCCGTAAATTAAGGATGCAAGGCTGGCCCTTCATAATACGACTAGGAGACACTGGTGTATCAAATTATGAAAAACTATTAATTGCAAAGTGTAAAGCTGTAACTCCTTTAACAGGCCTCTCTGCGAGGAGAGGCAGGTTCCAGGGATGAGGAAAAGGAGAGGGAGGTTCCCAGGGTCTTTTTAGAGGGTGGGGCTGTTGGAGGTGGCAAAACTCCCCACAACCCTCAAGAGCAGGAGGGGTTGGGGTGGGGGAACTGAACCTGGATAAAATAAAAGCAGCTGTTTCTAGTTCACTGAAACAGCGTGAACTGAACTCAGAGGCTTTTGCACCATCCTCCTTCGCTTGGTGTCGTATGACACAGTGGACACCCCAAAACGAGAAACAGCTTCCTCAGACACTTATTTTTTGTTTTTTACAATTATGTGATTTGACATTGGAGTGAATGTTTCAGCAGCACAGAACTACCAAGTGTCCGAATGCCTCCCACACTGATGACAGAGTGTACGAGCGGGTACTTGTTTTGTCAAATTGCATGTTTTCCCCCACTTTTTAGTTTTTTTGGTTTACTTCTCTTAGATATCTCCTTTCAAAAGGTATAACTAAGAGCCAGAGGGCGATGGTTGAAGCACCTGCCATACGTGAATTCCATGCTTGTCATGCATGCTTGAAAAAACATGCAGTGAGGCACAGTCCCTAGGGTTTCATGGAGTTGCACTGCCCCACAGGGGCACTGGGAACCTTCCAGGACTCCTGCCTGTTCAGAGGTACAGCCCCCACCCCTGCTCACGTGGCCTGCTAGCTGTAAAGCATGGGAAATTTATCTACCTTGAATTCTGCTTCTTTCTTTGAAGATAGCACTTAGGATTCCCACTCATTGACCCACCTCCCCTCAGAGTTTGGGGTTCTCTGTTCCTAAGTGACGAGTTACATCCAGAGTCAGAGCTGTTCCTTGAGTAGGGCAAATCGGGGCGACCGCTCCGGGCCCTGTGCTTTGGGGGCCCCTGAGGGCTGATGCGATTGGCCGGTGCGGTCAGTCCCGGAAGACATAGGTGTGGGAACTAGGGGTGCGGGGGCTGCTGCAGCACCCCCAGGCTCCTGGCTGCTGGCCCCACAGCCAGGACTCTGCTGCCGCCCCATATCTGAGGTCTTGGCTGCCACCCCACATGCCCGTGGCTCTGCCCAGCTGCTGATGCAGAGCGGGGCCCCCAAGTCGGTGGAGGCTGATTTGTCCCAGGCCCTGCACCCCCATAGGGATGGCCCTGTCCAGAGTGTACAGTAGTTGTATGAGAGGGGGTGAAGCAATGGGCCTCTGTCCCCTTTAGGGAATGATGGTCACAATCTTAAATATCTTTGAAGTATCTAACTCCCATCGATTTCAATGGGAGTTAGATGCCTACCTACCTTTGAGGATCTGAGCCCATGTGCCCCCAGGGAAGAAAAGAGGAAGCAGACCTCACACTTTTCTGATCATAGGGACTGAAATTGTGCCTGACTTTAATGTCAGCTGTGTAAAGCAGCAACTGCTTGAACCCTCCCTCCAGCTATGTACTTGTATAAAGCCTGGGCAGAATCTGACCCTTGGACAGTACTTCTGTTGTTTCATTACATATTAAACTTATTATTCAGATAGATGAATGTACCAAAATGTATCTCTATATGTACCATAATTACAGTGTAAACATGCACCTGTCTTTTGGGTATGTCTACACTGCAGTTAAAAACTTGCGGCTGGCCTGTGCCAGCTGACTCAGGCTTGTGGATCTCGGTCTAAGGGGGGGTGTTTTATTGCAGTGTAGACATTCAGTCTTGGGCTGGAACCTGGGGTTTAGGATCCTGCGAGATGGGAGGGTCCCAGAGCTCTGGCAGCAGCCTGAGCCTGAAGTCTACACTTCAATTAAAGAGCCCCGTGAGCCCAAGTCAGCTGGCACACGCCAGCCACAGGTGTCTAATTGCAGTGTAGACATACCCTTAGCCAGCACTTTTGTGATGGGGTGGAGAAGGGACTGTTTTAACCCTAAAACTTCTGGCATTGACTTCAAATTCTTCCCAATGTATTCGGGGGAGGGGGTGATATAGACTGTATCATACAAGATGAAGGGAAAGAAAGAAAAAATGCTTACAAACCACATAATTCCACGTTGGTCCCCAGAAGTGGTGACTGTGTTCATTTATTAATTTATATAAATTTATAATTTATAGGGACAGTTTCAGCACTCCAAGCCCTGGGGTGGGCGGTAAATCACAGGCCTTAGTCTCTGACTAACTTCTTACAGTTTCTCTCTTGTCTTCTTTGCTTTCGACAGTGACTTGTTGTAAGCTGCGTCTACTTTCTGAAAGATGTCAGTTTTCTCACTGTGCACAATGTGCCGTTTGGCAGGCTAGAGAGACTCATGCAGACACATTTTATATCACAACTTTTTTTTTTTTTTTTTTTTATTAAAACCACAGTTAATTCTTCCCTTTTGCCCTGGGTTATAGGACTTATGTCCGGAAACAATAGGAGCCTAGCACCTTCCCATATGATCTCTTTCTTCGTTTTAGCTGCTTGTAAAAACCTATCCCGGTCCCTGGAGTCCTAAAGTGTAATATGTATAGTGCCTCCAGAATTGTCTCCTCCAGCTGGGACTCTCATTGGGGATTCAGAATGCACATTCAGTTCAAATGGGCTCTTCAGAAAAAATCAATAAGCAACATGTCTGGCAACAGTTTACTGCACGCTATCTGTGGCCAGCTCCCAAAAAGGACTCTCCAAACACTGACGTTCTGTTCAGTTGGTGGTTTTCCAAGGTTTCCAGCCATCTCGCTGTTGCTGCGTAATTTTGTGTGTGTGTTAAATCTGTAATTTAACTGTCCTTGTCCATAGATAGCGTTGCCCCTCCTGCTTCGCTGCTTTCATTGCATGCCCCACGCAGTTTTTAACTCTCACAATGTGGCTCTTGGTGTTACTGAGTCATGTCACTACTTCTTCCTATTTAGTGTCCTGGGAAGCCACCGGTGACTGTCATCTCTCAGGGTTTTGGTGAGTGCTGCACACACTCTGTTAGCATAGTATCATGCTCAGGGTGGTGATTGGTGGGCTCAACAATCCTGGCTGGGGAAATAGTGACTACTGTGTGGGTTGCTTTCCAAAAACATGTAGTGTAAGCAGAAGGGGGAAAAGGCATTTTAAACACTATTCTCAGGTCCATGCAGCGTATCAGGCTCATCCCAATGTAGTAGTCCAGATTCCATTGGATAACTGGCAGGAAACAATGCTGTCAGCTCTGGAACTCTAGTGAAATGGACTTTCCTTCTCTGTTTGCAGGCGAGCTCTTCCCCTGAATCACTTCCTCTTGCTATTAATTAGGGAATCACTATTTGGACAACTTGGGTTGAGGAAGATTCAACTTTTACTGCAATGGTTTGAAGCAGATTTGTTAAATTAAGTATGGAGCCAGATGTTTACCTGTTATCAATTTGTAGCACGATGGGTGTACACAACACTTTATTAACACACACAGAGACAACTAGAGCTCCGTAGGTGTCGACATGTCCCCCTCATCTCCTCACAAACATGAATTCATCCTAACACCCTGGGGAACTACTGTCCCCATTTTACAGACATGAGGAACTGAAGCACAGATAGATTAGCAGTCAGAGTTTCAGCTGTGCTGCACGTCTACAGTTTTGATTGACCTCAGCAGGATTTGTGAGGTGTTCAGCACTTTTAGAAAATCAAGCCTTAAGTGACCTGATTAAGATCACACAGGAAGTTTGTGAGGAAGAGCTGGTAATGGAACCTGGAGCTCCGGCCGCTGTCTTAACTACAGGACAATCTTTCCTCTTCGCAAGTATCCTCTAACAGGCTTTTTGATGTTCAGACGTGTCTGTGTTCAGTTATTCAGCTTTCAGAAGCTGCCCTCTGAATTACAGCTAAAGAGAACTTTCCAGTCTGTGGCCAGCAGGAGGCATTTGGTTTGTGTGTTGAACTATCATATTCTTTGCTTACTCAGAGCTCCTGCTATGTGAGAAGGAAATCTGTTAACAGTCTACCTGTCGGGTTATTGCTAGCAACACAGGGAGAATTAGTTTAGCTGGATTTTGTTTTACAATTTCACTCACCTCTGCACTTCTTACTTTCAGTGGGACTGGAAGGGTAAGTACTGAAATACCATGGAGAGGCTGTTCCTGCAGTGTTTCAAGCTGTCTGATACTAGGAAGCACTGGAAACACTAATTCTGTGAGATTTCCAGGCTGATCTCCAGACTGTAGGGTTTGGGATACGTTTTGATAAGCTCTGGATCAACATCTCAATGTTAGGGAATTATATGGATCCAAACTTTTGATTACTTTTGAGTCAAAGAAAGACTAGATGACCTAATAGAGCTATCTCCCTGCCAGTGCAGGATTGTTTCCTAATGCACATTTTGTAACGTTTTGGCCAGCCTTCTCTTAACAATCTAATATAGTTCACTGCTGGGAAAATGTCTCCCATATTCAACCTAGATTTTCCTTTTCTTAATTTTATCCCCTTTCCCTTATTTGCATCTCCTTCTGTTATGCCCTAAACAGTCCCCCCTTGCTCATTAGTATTTACCCCCTTCACAGTGGTAGACCATTATTAAGACTCACTAAATACCAGATCCTGATCTCAGTTACATCCATGTAAATTGGGAATAACTCCATTGCCTTCAGTACAGTTATCCCAAATTAACACTGGTGTAACAGATTAGAATCTGGCCTTTATTCATCATTATACATATTTTCTTCCTTTAATAACTCCTCATAAGTCATCTCCTTGACTTTTTTGTTGTTCTTGTTCTCCGAACCTCTTGACATTTGTTATATATCTTGCTGTATTGAGTGCCAAGCCATGAAGGCAGCATTATCCTGAGCAATCTCATCAAAGTTGTATATAGACGGACTACCACCTCCCTGGTCCACGATGTAAAGCCTCTGGTTGTTGTCTTTTATCATAACAAAGGCCAACCTTTTCACATGGGGAGGCCTACATTTTCAAACCCCTATTTAGGTACTTAAATAAAAGCAGCCTGGTTCTGAGACGGATTTCCGAATGCACACTTCTTCCTATTATCTTCTCTAGAATTTGGGGTTGCTCAGTACTTCTGAAAGATCAGATATTTAGATGCCTAACTATGGATTTTGGGAACCGAACTTTGATTTGAAGATGAGGGACTAAGAGCCTGATCCAAAGCCCATTGATCAATTGCATTAACTTCAGCAGGTTTTGGATCAGGCCCTAAAATAGCTATCCGTTGGCTTTCTAAAGAGCCCCATACCACAAAACTATTAACCGCGTATAAACGTTCTCCTTTAGGTCAAATTGAAGTGGCCTATGCTTTTGGAACAAGAGCATCTGAGCTCTAGCCCTGCTGTCTCTCTATATTCTAAGTGGCCGTGATGCATAACAAATATTTATTCTAACAGAGTTACAGATTCAAGTAACTGTGTAATGAGTTTTTAATACAACACATCAGCAGTCACACTTAAAATACATTTTGTAATCTATCAGCATTCTTACAAGGACTACATCACATTGTTAGGGGACAGAATAGCATGCCCCATTATTTCTGTTTAATAATAGGTGGTTTGTGCTGATTATTTTTAGTCTAATGAAATTTTAATTAAAGAAGATATTGTGATCTGGCAATTTTCAATCTATGTAATATCCCTTTAATCACAAAAGGGACAATTTGAGCCACTGTGCTGCGGGTAGAGCATAAGAAATCCAATTGTGCTGGCTTGCATGCCAGGGAGGGGGCGAATGGGAAGACTGCTACAAAGGCAAGGCCCCAAATATGTAGGTGTTTCTCCATTGGACACTCACCTCTCAGGATTTATTAGTGCTTGAGATAAGTGATTTATTGGGAAGCAGCTACACCCTGAATCAGATATTTCTATTACGAAATTCTGGAGGACCCCAGTATGGGCATATTTATATTTGGAACAAGCCCTTTGATAGAAAGTCATGAGTTGGAGACAAGCTTCTGGGTGAATTTTCCACATTGTGTACAGAGTCCAGATGGAAAATAAAATCACAAAATGACTATAATATCAAAATACTTCTTACCTGTGTATATTACAGAAAGATAACTGTCAGTAATACAGTACATGACTCTGAAATGCCATTGTTTGTAGCCTGATGTTTGACTGATGCTAAAAAAAGAAAGAGACATGTAGTAAGGGAAAGAAATAAGAAAAGCCAATATTGTTACTTGGAATTTGTATAGCGGTAGCACCCAAAATGTGTTAGGCTGTATATAAACCCAGGGGAAGCCACAGACCTGTAAATAAAGTATCATGGAAGGATCCTGTTTGAAGATTTTTATGTGTAATTTTACCTATGATACTTTTATGGAAGAGTTCAGTTGAATTTCACCGTATCCTTAATTAAGCAACATGAACTTTTCTGGAGGGGGGTAGGGGAGGTGCAGGTGTATCATTCCATCATGCACTTGCCTATAGTACAATAGAAGTTATGTAAACAGGCTTTCCTAAGTTTTGATTAATAAAATATGTGGGCCATTTTCACTTGATTCACACCATACTTGGCAGGAAATATTGTGTGTGATAGGAAGGAATTTTCAGGCATTTTATTTTCAGACAATATCCTCCTGTTTCTACTTTGTTTCAGGGGTTCAGTTCCTGGGTTTGCCACAGATTTCATGTGTGACTCATGGGCAAGTCACTCAGGGAAGATTTTCAAAGGCACAAATGATGTGTATGCTCCTAACTTCTACTGAAAACCAAATGAGAGTTAGGCATATGAGTACCATCTGAACCTTTGAAAATGAACCCCTCCATCTCTCTGTGGGTATGTCTTCACTGCAACAAAACATCCATGGCGGGCCCGGGTCAGCAGACTTGCACTGCAGGGCTATAAAATTGCAGTGTAGATGTTCGGGGGACCTTCTCCCCTCTCAGAGCCTGGGCTCAAGCCAAAGCCTGAACATCTACACTGCAGTTTTATAGCCCCCCAGTCTGAGCCCCACGAGCCTGAGTCAGCTGGCTTGGCCCCCGCAAGTGTTTTATTGCAATGTAGACATACTCTGAGTCTCAGGGCAAGTCTACACTACAAAATTAAGTCAAGCTAAGTTACTTTGATGTACAGCCACCACAATAATTGACTTGGTTTTAAACATCCACACTTCATTTCCTTGTGTTGGTGGCAGGGCTGGATTGAGGGACAGGCAACACAGGTGACCACCTGGGGTGCTGGCTTGGGGGGCACTCGGTTTGGAGGGATGTTTTTGTAGTTAGCGACAAAAGGAAAAATAGAATGTTTGAAATAAAATGTTTCAGGTATTCCATATGTGGATTCATTTTTCACTAACCTCCTAGAATGTTCTGGACCTTTGTAGAATCTCATAGAATCTTCCAGACTTACTGAGAATTACATTTCCTTGAAGCTCCTAGAATTTTGTCAGCCAGGCCCTCGCAGTCAGTCAGTGAAATATATGAACAAAGTGAAGTGAAGTGAGAGCCATGCTGCGATATTGTGAACCTTGTTTTATTGTGTAATTGTGAAAGTGTACTTGTGTTTTAAGACTTGAAGAGTGTAAGTAGCGACTAATAAAGGACATATTTAATAAGATGCCAGAGATATCTACCAAACCCTATCGATGCAACAATATAAAAGAAATACTATTACTTCTTATGCCATGCTTAACATGTAATGTTTGATGCCTTTCTAAGACTACGGAATATAGACTTTTGCCCTCCCCAATACTGTGTGTTTTCCCCTGTAGAAAATAAAAGATGCCACTGAAAAAGCCTTCAGGAGCTCAATATAGGAAGCGAAAAGCTCAATTGCAATCTAGTTTGCAACAAGGGGCAAATCTGATGGGAAAATATCTGAAACAGAACAACATAGACTTGGCTTTACGCAGCGATTGTCCCAGTGCATAAGAAATTGAGGAGCAAAGCATAAATGATGGAAGTCCTGTTACTAAGGAATTAGCAGATTTACTTGAAGATAAGGAATGGAAATGTGAGAAAAGTGATGGAGAATCATCCAGTTTTCCTGAAAGAACAAAGGAGAGTGATGATAAAGAAGAATGTGTCTCACATGAAAAGGAGAGTAATGACAAAGGAAAATCTGGCTTACCTGAAAAGGAGAGAAACGATAAAGAAGAATCAGCCTTGCATGATGACAGAAACAGTAGTGAGAAAAATTGCACACCACAAATCAATACATCAGATCCTGCTTTATGGCCAGCAATCCTAAACTCTGCCAATATTGATCGTACAATTTTGAACTGGCTGGGCAAAATTGAGGGTACAACACTTCCAGTAAATGAGAAGAAGCAACACTTCTCAAAGTCATGCAGTGAAAGAGTGCTTGATAACGGTAAGAAATTGAATTGGCACTGGCTAGTTTATTCAGAATGAACTGACAAGGTCTTCTGTTTTTGTTGCAAAATATTTGACAAGAATGCCAAATCATTGCTTGCGCTTTCCGGGTACAATTATTGGCATAATTTAGCTGATGCTCTGAAGTAACATGAAAAGTCACCAGGCTATAAAATGGCCTGAGGTCAAGTCCAGGCTCAAGCTGAATAAATGCATAGATGCAGAAACCCAGCATTGGAGGCACGTGCTCGAGCATCTGATCTCAATCACCCTCCTCCTTGCAAAGAGCAATTTGGCTTTCTGAGGCTCATCGGATAAGTTGTTCACTGAACATAGTAATGGTAATTTCCTCGGTTTGGTAGAGCTCCTTGGGAAATATGACGATGTCATATTGCATGAGCACCTACGCTGAGTAGTTTGTAAAGAAGCTGTGGACCATTAATGCAGCAAAACAATTCAAAATGAATTGATTGACCTTATGGCAAGGAAGTTGCTTGATGACATATTGATGTAGCTCAGAAAAGCAAAGTACTACACCATAATAATGGACTGCACTCCCAACATTAGTCACAGCGAAAAGATATCATTTACAGTAAGATTTGTTGATGACGAGGATGGCTGTATCCAAGTAAAGGAACATTTTATCTGTTTCCGGTCTGTGACTGACTCTACTGGAAAAGGCCTAACAGAACTGTTTATGAATGTTTTGAATGAGAATAAAATAAAGCTTCAGGGCTGTCGTGGCCAAGGCTATGACAATGGTGCGAACATGAAGGGAAGAAACAGTAGCGTCCAGGCAAGTATCCTTGCACTGAATCCAAGAGCTTTCTTTGTGCCTTGTGGCTGCCATTCCCTCAACCTGGTTGTGTCAGATGCAGCATCATCTTTAGATTCAGTATCTCTCTTTGGACTACTGCAAAGGATGTATGTTTTGTTTTCAGCATCAGCCATCTGGTGGAAGATCCTCATGGACAATGTTACAAATCCGACCATGACACCACTAAGAGACACTTGCTGGGAGAGCCACATTGACAACGTAAGGCCAGTGCGGTAACAAGTGACTGAGGTTTATGATGCCCTGATGGAACTGGCTCAGTCGAGTAAAACCTAGGCTGGAATCCAACACAAGGCTCAAAACCTGGCAAACTAGATTACTGACTTGAAATTTCTGGTCTCAATTGTGGTTTGGCACAATATCCTGTTACAAGTAAACATTGTAAGCAAGGAATTACAAACTCAGTCAATGGACATCACGGCCACTACTACTTTGAGAAGTTGCCTTGATTTCGTTGTGGCCTACAGAGGCAATGGAGTTGAAGATGCCATCACTGCTGCCAAAGAAATGGCAGAAAACTTAGGAGTTGAGCCTGTGTTCAAGGAAACTCGTATTCATCAGACGAAGAGACAGTTTGGTTACGAGGGCAGAGATGAGGTGATGGGAAGCTCAGAAATAAAATTCAGGAGGGAGGGTTTTTTGCTTGCTCATTGACACTGCTCCAGTCCATCAAAGAACAATTTGGACAAATGAAGCACCATGAAAAGACCTGGGTTTTTTTGTATGACCTTAGTAAGCTGCCAGTGGACAGAAAAATACTCTTGAACAATTGTATAGACCTCCACCAGATGCTGACACATGGGGAATGTTCAGATTTCAATGATAAAGACCTCTACTTGTTGAACTGGACAAAATCCATCACATTTTGTCACACGGGAAGCACTCTTCACTCCAAGTTCTCCAATTCATTCATGATGCAGAGATGAGGGACACTTTTCCTAATGTGTGGATAGCTTTGAGGATTCTGTTCATATTGCTGATCACAGTCATGAATGGTGAGCGCAGATTTTTGAAGCTCAGGCTCATTAAAACATATCTTTGATTGACAATGGCTGATGAGAGACTGATGTCACTTGCTATTTTATCGCTTGAAAATGCCATTGGCCAGTCTTTGGATCTCTCTGATGCTGTGCTTTAGTTCACAAGGGCAAAGGTGAGAAAAGTGACCTTTTGAACTAAAGGACAAGGATTAACATTCTGAGACTGTCACCTACTGTAACACTATTTAATACTGGTCCACCCAATGGTGGTGCACAGTTCAATTTCTTGATGTTAGTACATTTCAATTATTCTTAAAATTAAAAGGTTTCTATAGGCTTAGCAGAAATAACTTTTTTTCTTTGCTTATGTAAGCAACGCAGTGTCTACACTGACACTGTGTCAACCTAACTACATTGACATAAACGCTACTGTGTCATGGACAGGTTACATCAGAGGAAGCTACATTACAGAATTAGGCTGATGTAAGCTGCTTTATGTCGACCTAGCTCTGTAGTGTAGACTAGGCCTCAGTTGTCCACTTGTGAGAAGGGGATAATCCTTCCAGGCCTTTTGTCTGCCTTGTCTATTTAGACTGTCAGCTGCTCTGGGAAGGGACTGTCTCTAATGATGTGTGTGTAGAGTGCCTAGCACAGTGGGACCCTGCTCTTGGTTGGGAGCTACTATAATAAATAAAATCCTGCAAACTTTTTAACACAAGAATAATTGTACTGAATCCAGTCATCTCATTGACTTCTACAGAACTATTGATTACAGGAAGCATTTGTAAGATCATGGCAATGTTTATAGCTTAGCAGAGTCCTTTCTTCTGAATGCTGACGTTCTGGGCCTCTCTACTTTTCCTCTTCACAATGACATGGAAATGGGTGGATACCTGACTGAAAATATGAGGGTGATTGTGAACTACTTATCCTAAGTAATTTTTCATTGGTAGGCCCTTTCGTACCAACAGAAAATGTATACCTCCATCTCCTGGAAGAACTCAGCCTCCCTTACATCTTAAGTACTTGGAAGCCCCACCACTCCCTGAAACCTCTAAATATTCTGGTAGTACCTTCCTTAGAAACCAATGGCCCCCTTCAAGTTCATACCCTGAGTTTACTTCCATTTCATAGTATCCTTTCTGTCCAGTGCTCTCCAGAGAGGAATTTACTGCAACTCTCATATCTGCGCTAGTGGGACATCATAACTCAGTAAGTAACACAACATATTCCAAATGTGCTCTCATGGATTCTAAATGTGGACTTCATGGGTGACTTATTTCCCTGTTGGAAGAGAAAAGAGTTGAAACAGACACACAATGTGTATCCTGGTCTAATTCCAAGACTATACACTCTATTAGACAGCAAAAGCAAAGTGTGTCTTAGAATTCACAGGTCTCCAGATAACATCTCAGCTCCAGGCTGCTAGACTGTGAGCTAGTCTACACTTAAAAATTAGATTGACCTAGCTACATTCCTCAGAGCTGTGAACAATTTCACAGCCTGAGTGCTGGAGGTAGATTAACCTAACCCCACAGTGTAGATGTGGCTAAGTCAATGGAGCAATCCTTCTATCAACCTACGTATCACCTCTTGGAGATGGATTAACTACATGGATGGAAAACCTCTTCTGTCAATGTAGGAAGTGTCTACATTATGGTGCTACAGGTGCATAGCTACAGCACTGTAGCTGTGCTGTTGTAGCAGCTATAGTGTAGACATGTCCTGGGTCTACGTGCTTCTCTCAAACACTGTTTCAGTTGTTCTCTAGGTGTGAAAGCTCCCCGTCCTGAAGCCACTGTTCTCCATCGCCATGCCATGGCTCTCCAGAAACATAAAAGGAGGCCTGTTTCAATAACCAACTCTCTGAAACTCAAAGACTCAAGTGTCCTGTATCAAAGCTCCATTAAGTTCAAAGGCACCTATTGTCCTCACCAATGCAATGAATGATGAACTAAGTCTTTCTGCGGTGGCTATTAACTCTTTCCACAGATTCAAATCCCAGTTATTGATTTCCATACAGTTATCAGTTTCATCACTCTTGACATTCCCACGAGGCCAAGCGGAATGGCGGACATGAAACAGCCCCAACAAGCAACCATGCCAAATGATGGAGCCATGATAATGTGTCTGAATTTGTCCCCCGCGGGGTGAGGAATATGGAGATCACCTATAATTATGTGTTGAAATATGGTGTGAGCAGATAGTGAAGGAAAGTTCTGCTGTAAAATGATCTCCTTCCTGCTGAACAAAAGTCAAGCTGTGCATGGTGGTAGCCTCTGGTCTTGAGGATTGCTAGCATTTACACACTCCTGTTAAGGTCTAGCTGACTTTAAATAGTGGATCAACTGGATCAATTGCTGTTGTGGGTAAGAGAAATGGAATAAATCAAACAGGTTTTACTTAGGATAGCAACATCGTGGCAACAGTGCTATGAAAGTCCAAAGGGAAAATGTCACTTTAAAAGAGAAACACATTAATCACACTGACAGACAGCTGGGCTACATCTGTATTTTCACAGGCATCAAAGGTACTGACTAGTGCTCAGATTCTGCAAGCGAAGGGTCAGAGGGCCTGGATTTTCTTCTGTGTTATTAATGTGCCCAAGATTTTCCAAATGTCTAGCGATTTGGGGTGCCCAATGTAGGGGGCCTTAAAGGGGCCTGATCTTCAAAAAGCAGCCTCCCTCTGAAAATCAGGCCCCTGTAAGGTGTCTCAGGCTGGGCATCCAAAAATGTAAACAACATAACTTTTTAAAATCTTGGCCACTGAGTGATCATTGTGACAGCTGGGAGAAAGATGGTGCATTCTATAATGATGAATCCATCGGCCTGGCGAGGTGAGTCACTTTATTGAACACTGAACCATCTGTTTACAAGTGGTGATGCGCCCTGATCTGGAAAGCGTTATGTTTTTTCCTATTGTGATTTTTTAATCACTTCACCACCAAGCACTGTATTTGCACTGACTAGTTAGGCCTCTGTTGTCACTACGTAATGAATCTCAGATTCACTGGAGAAAAAATTCTGCTGCCAGATTATGGCCTCAGTAAAGGGGATGGAATGGTGAGGTCAGGAATGCACCTGCAAATTTACTATGGCCTTATGTTTCTGCACTGTTCAGCCTGTGGGATATTCTTGGCTTTCCAGAACCAGATAGTGGACTAGCAAAGAATGCGTCCACAGCTGCCTGGAGACTAGCTATGGCTGAGGTCCGCAAAGGGATGGATTGAAATTTCCAACTCTAGTTTCAACTGCTGAGCATTGTTTTCCTTTGCTAGCAACTTCTTTAATATGTATTACTATTTTTTCCACTGGATGGCAGCATAGTGAATGCATTTACAGCACCTCTTATTATGTCTTACCTAGAGGGACAATTTTAGTAAAGCTTCATGGCTGAGATAAAATTGGTTTTGGAGTATGGTGTTTGCCAACAACATGAGGGCTTAGCAAATTAGTCATAGAATCTTTAACTGTTAAGTCATACAGTGAGCTCTCTTATGATGTTTAAATTTAGTAAAGGGCAGTTACAACAAAGTAACAGAAATGTTTAAACGTTCCCTGTGGCTTTGGATGCCTTTAAGCAAAACTAGGACACTAACCTACAGGTACCAAAGCACACGAATGGCTAGCACTCCACCTTCAGCTCACCTTGTTGGGGATGACATGAAGTTATTCTATTTCATGCACCCAAAAATATATAAGGCCTGATTCTCCCCTGACCTAGCCAAAGCTCCTCTCAGAACCTTCTCATTATTGCTCTAACTCCCTCTGGCACTGGTGAGAACTGTCTATCTGACCAGGATGCAGGGCCAGAGCTGATTCCCTCCAGAGCTTGTTGATGTTGTTCTTGAAGTGGCCATGAGAGGTCATTCTTCAGAGTAATTCTGAAGCGGGCTTTAGCCTTTGCAGCGTGTAAGGCTATGGGCCACCACTTTTGAACATTTCTTTCTCTATATAGGATGGAGCATACTTGTTTTCTGCAAATACAGTAAAGAATACATCTCTTGTGTGAGCCCCTACTTTAGCTGTCATGCACTGTGCCTCTATGGGGTTGTAGAACATTTTTTGTTTGGGATTCAGTGGTAATTAGTAGAGTTTGTTATTTTTGTGGACTTCCGTCTGAACTGTTGCTGTAATTCAGCAATACTTCTACATGAGACTAACGCAAAGGATGGGCACATCTTGTAATCAAAACAAACAAATGCCTTTAGGAGCTATGTTGTCAGTGCAGCAGCTGCACATATGCACTGAACCTGCATGCTAAAAATGTTTGTGAAATATACGGAAGAGGGGAAAAACAAGTATGAACAGCAGCTGCTTTGCCAAAATATTTATATTTCTTCAGTACTAAAAATAATGAAAAGGTGACCAGTCCACATTCTGGCCTTCATATTGTACTCATTTCAGCCAGTTAATTAAATGCTTCACGTAAGGATTATACATCAAGGGGTGACCAGAAGCCCTATGTAAGGAGTAGCATATAGTTGCATTGCCTCAATCAGGAGCAGGCCAAAATGTGTGACACTACAATTAGTCCATGGTTCCCTTTTGCTCTATGGCAGTGGTTCTTAGCCTTTACGGCAGCCTGCACCCCTTTGGTTCTCAAAATATGTTCTCGTAACCCTTATCAAAAATCAAAATATGTTCTCGCACTCCTTATAAAAAATCATTGAAGTAGGTCAGTTCTTTAAACCTAGATATATTTTTTGTTTGCATATTACAGTAATCATTAAAAAATGTATAATGTTAATAAATACATAGGTTTGATGAAACAAAGTAGTTGTACTTACGTGCCTGTGCTTAATTTGTTTTTTCGATGATTTACCTTCTAAACCAATCTGCCATGTTTCGCACCCCCAGAAAGGGCATCTCGCACCCCCAGGGGGTGCGTGCACCCCAGGTTAAGAACCACTGCTCTATGGGGAAGTAACCCCTGCACCAGACCTTTACGTGTATGGAGGAGGAGCTCAAAAATGGGACGAGAGTAGCTCAGTGGGAGGCAGACAGTGGAGGTGAGCTGATCTGCACTCTGAACTCCTGAGAAGGAGCACCACAGGAGTCTGCTGCCTGAGGCCTGGCCATGGTGAGTTGACTGAGCCTACAGAGAAGGGACCTGTGAGACTCTGAAGGTCAGAGACTTTATCTTTGTGTTTAGTACTTTTCTTTACCCTGTGGGAAGAGGTGACTGGTAGGAAGTGATCTGAGGAGGCAACTGCATAGCATGCAGGGTGCAGGACTTAGCTGCCTATCACTGGGCCCTGGATTGGAGCCTGGTGGAGAGGGTGGGCCTGAGTTTCCCTACTGACCAACCGCAGAGGGCTATCCCTGAATGGGGAACCTAACTGGGGGGAGAAGACCCTGGAGATAAAAGGGTCTGGGCAGTGAGAACTTCACCCAAGGGGGAACCCTGAGGCCCCCGTTTAATCCTGAAGGTTCCTCCATTGATGGACTCTTTATACGTACCCTGAAAGGGACAGACTTGAATATGTGACCTGGCCAGAGGACAGAGCTACTGGAAGGACAGACAACCCCAGGCCAGAGAGGCAATAAGAAATGGGGATGGCCAGGAACCCTGCCATCCCGTCTCCACCTGACCACCAGGTGCTGCTGGGATGAGCATCCTCCTTCACATTGGCCTGTCAATGATTAGTGAGTATTTTAACCAATCACTCTGCAAACTTTTAAGTGCTACAACTCTGTGGCTTATGCATTTGGTGCTGATTCGTTTTGTTACTTATTTACATTGCAGTAGCACCCAAAGACCCCAATCAGGATTAGAGCCCTCTGTGCTGGCAAACAGGAAGACACCGTCCTTGCCTCAAAGAATTTACAGTTTCATTTAAGACAAAATGCAACAAGTGAGTGTGATAAATGGTAAGAGGAAAGGGGGAGGCAGGTTGAGGGTATCTATATTATGTTTATGTGGTTACTTGTGGGCTAGCTATTTGTATTGTCTGATGGTTTTGGATCATTTAAAATATTGATTTCCTATTTTCCTCTGATGGGACCACTGATAATTTGCTGATTTCTTGTAGGCATTACAGTAGAAGTGGGTCTTGAGATTGATGTGAAGCAGAAGAGCAGAGCTGGTTAAAAATTTCCCAATTTTGAGATTTCAATTATATTTTTCATGAAAATTTGATTTTTGAGGCAGAGGGAAAACTCAGAAAATTTTCAAATAACAAAAAAAATTTCAACAAAATAATTGAGGTTTTTCAACCAGTTCAGAGAGTGGTCCAATTTTTTTAAATCATCAACAAAGGATGAAATTTCAATTTTTTTTTCAAAAAAATACCATTTGTATTGTATTTTGACTAACTCTAGAAGAAAAAGTGGCCTGTGAATTTGTTTTGGGAGGAAAGTCCTGGGTAAGGAGTGCCAATGACAGAAAGCATCATGGGTAGAAACTGCGAGGATGGTTGTCGGATAAGTGAACAAACAGATACTCTGGGCTGGCATCGTTCACGGACCAGAGAATAGGTGACGTGATAGAAGACAAGAGTGGATATATAGGGAGGAACAGAGGCCCTAATGGTAAAAAAAGAAGCTTGAACTTGATGAAGTGGAAAACAGGGTGCCACATGAGGAATAATAGGGGTGATCCAGTCAGAGCAATAGGCAAAGAAGATAATCTTCAGAGCTGAACTGGGGCTTGTTGGGAATTTTCCATTGGAATGATTTTCCGACTGAAAATTCAGTTTCTGCAAAATTGAACTTTTCTGTGGAAAATTTTTAATTTTGCTGAAAATTTTCAATTTTCCTTTGGAAAAATTGAACCTAAATATTTTATTTTGGACTTGTTAAACCTAAATCAGAATATTTCATTTGATTAAAAAGCCTTGAACTGCATTTCTCTAGGTTCATTGTTTTATGGGAGTTGTAGTGGGGTCCCCCATTGTCTCCTATGAGCTGGGCTCCCTTGATGACTAAATCTTCTATTGTGTAATCCAGACCCAGCTGATTGAGCTTTGTGGGGCACTGAGGAGTCACATGGCTCTGGGTGCATCATGGGAGATGTAGTCCTGCCAGAGTGACTGCTCTAATGCACCATGCAGTTTGAGCAGTGGGGTCTACATTGCACTATGGGAGAGATTGAACTACAAGTGCCATAAGGCAAGAGAAATGTAATTTAGTGTTGATCTGACTCAAAATGAAGCATTCAGATCAATTCAACAAACTGAAACAAAACCATTTGATTTCAGGAATGTCAAAATGTTTCATTTTGATTGAAAATGTTGAAACTTTCCATTCTGACATTTCCAAATCTATTTTTTTCTGAATTTCGGTTCCATGAAAATTTTTGAAATTTCAACTTCTCATGCTGTTTTGAGACAAAACCAAATGCTGAAATGTCAGAATTTCCCATGAGAAATTGCAACTTTTGCTCACCTTTAAGCTGCTCTAGAGGGGGCCAGTTTGGGTGTCTGGGAGATTACAATAATCCAATTGTATGAGAGTTTTGTTGCTGAGCGTTTTAGTGGACAGAAATGAAAGGCTCAAGTTTAGTAATGTTATAGAAGAAAAAGCATCGAATTTTAGACACAACCTGAATATTCCAAACAAAGAAAAGGGAGCAGTCAAAGATGGTCACCAGGTTGTGGGTCAGTTTAACAAAGAAGATGGTGGTGTCAAGAGTGATAGAGAATGAGGTAATGGAGAAGGCGTGTGAAGAAAGATAGGTAGTTCATGGACTAAGTTTCCTACAGATCAGATGGAACTTCTGTCTGGGATCTTCAATGAAGTCTAAAGGAGTCAGGTGCCCAAATCCCATTGAATTTCAGTGTGAGTTGGGTGTCTAACTCCCTTAGTCTCCCTTGAAAATCTCAGCTGCAGTTTTAAGGTTTTGTCTGTAAACAAGCAATAACATGGTGAAGTCTATGGAATTCAGTGTATCTATTTTTTAGATGAAGGGCTGAGATAACCCTGCCTATCTATATTTGAATGTGTGGCTGTAGGAGGACCATAGGCCCGATTCTCCCTTACTGTGGGTGTAAACAGCTGTCCTTCTGATCTGACCCCATACCTCAATCTTTCCCCTTCTTTCTCAGCGTATATTCCCTGAGAATCTTCTATCACTCTCTGGACTCTGTGGAAGGCAGCAGTTCTAAGATTCAGGGTGGGATGTTTGTTCTCCCCTGTGCACTGTTGCCCTCTGCTTCTTCAAACTGCAGGGAGCATGTTATAATAATACTCATGTACTGCTATATATTTTTCTAGCACTGTACAAATATTAACTAATTAATACCCAGGACTCCTGTCTCCCATTCCACTAGACTCCAGTGGCCCCCAGGCAAGTCATTTAACCGACCTCGTCTTAGTGTCGCCATCTGTTATACATTGTTTTTAATTGTTCTCTGAAAATTCAAGCAAATGGAACTAGAGCTAAGACATGCAAAAATAGTTTGCACAAGATGATGTGGAATGACTCTGGTAAGCTCTTTGTGAATCCCTTGTCAAGCCATGTTACCTTTTAACCATTCATTCATGGGACTCATGAATGCGTTAAACTGTGTGCAAGGAAGACAGTGTTCATTTTTGCACGCTGAGTGAGTTTCCGTGACCTGAAGAAGAGCTCTGTGTTGCTTGAAAGCTTGTCTCTCTCACCAATAGAAGTTGGTCCCATAAAGGATATTATCTCACCCTCCTTATCTCTCTAGTATCATGGGACTGACACATCTACAACAACACTGCATATGGTTTGAACTGGATCAGTCTTCATTCTTTGAAATGGGGATAGAAAAAAAGAGGTTTCAAACTGTACTAGGTGGCAACATAAAGGCATAAGCAGCAGGAAAAGTGTCACTAAAGCAAGCAGATACAACTCTGAGCAGCCTACAAAAGGCTAAGACCTCAAAATCTTGCCATATAAAGGTATAATCTGTAGAAGGACCAACAACCCCATATCTCCATTTGCCCACTGCTAGGTCTCCTCTTTCATTCTGGGAGTCCTAGAGAGTCTCCCTGTTCACTTGCAATCAGTTCGTAAACCCCAATCAGAGAAAGCAAAAAACAACCTTCAACCGGCTTCCAGGCATTCACTAACTTCAGGGGAACCTGACCCAATCTTCCCACATACCCAGTGGATGAACTGTCTGCTTCCCATCTCCTCAGTTGCCCATTCTCTTTTTCCCAGGCAGGCTGTAGGTCTGAAGCCAATTCCTTCCAGGTTTACTAGAGGCAGGTCCTCCCTCTCCGAGGGTAGGCAGATCTCTGAAGTCAGCTTCCTCCCTGTTCCCTCCTGATCATTCTTTTCATCTGGAAGGCCCTCCTTCCAGCCTTGACATTCCTGGCTGGTGTTGTGGGGGGCAGATCTGTCTGGAGGCCAGACCAGTCAACGCTTCTTTCCATAACCCAGAGTGGGGTTTATACCTCAGAGCCAGAATGAACCCAGCTTGCCTTTAAGATCTCATGGGTTGACAGGAAAAAAAATCTTTTTATTATACATTTTGTGAAAAATTGTCTTGGAAATCATGGAGATGCAATAGGGCCTCTATCTTGCAAAGACGTGTACATGTTTGACCTGATGCGGTTCCAGGGATGTCTCACACAGGTAAAGTTGTGCATGCGCATATGACTTTGCAGGATTGGGGCCTGAGGCACTAAGCAGAAGTGCTTATAGGATCTGTAGACAGTCATTTGAAAATGTACTTCATAACCTCTACCTCTACCAGAAATCAAAAAGAATCAAACAAAACAAAACAAAAAAATAGGAATGCATAAAATAAGATTACATTACTGCATAGGATGTGTTTTTCTGGAGTCTTTGGAGGTACTTCATCCAGCTCTTTTGTGTTATTTCAACACTACTCCACAGCTTTATCCTCCTGCCAAACTATTACATTCAAACAAAGGCTGTTAAATGGCGTGAGATCAAAACTGGGTCATGCGAGTAGGAGAAATTATTTCTAAAAGATCCCCACCATCTTCCTGTTTTTCCCATCTCATTTATGGGTTGTTTTGATTTGTTGTTTTGTTTTGCTGTTTTGTAAGATTTTTTCTTACAATACTTGCATAGAATCTTTGGAGAAATTAGATATTCTGGAAGCCTAAAGTCTCTTTCACTATCTAAATACAACTCGAACTATTTCAAGCAAATCCCTCTTGTCCTAGTAGAGCTGCCATGGTTGAATGTTCCCCCCCCCCTTTCATTTTAAATTATGCAAACTATTAGACATTATGAAAGCTGCACACATCAAGCAAACTCGGTTTTGATTACTTATGCACATTTATAACCCATACTTCCCTAGCTAGCCTTCTGCCGTCCATACTTAGTACACTCATTGAGCTGAGATATCTTTCCAGTTTGACTCCTGATCACAGTACCTAACTGCTTAATTGCAGCCAAGTCAGAGGTTTGTTAATAGTAATAACCATAATAAAATTTGCCATACCTAGTTAAATATTACGTATATGCTAGAGGATGATAAAGTTAAGAAAACCTAATGCAATATATATCTTCAGAGATCTATAACTGAATCCATACTTGTATTTGAATTCCAAATTATCTGCTGATTATTATGCATAGTTTAGCAATGTAACAAAAACATGATGTCGCAGTCATGCTGTGCACGCTGTAGCTAGATATCCTTGTTTACAATAACAGCTGTAAACACAGTCTAACTCAGGCTTGATTTGAAAGCAGATTTCCCATTGTTTCATGCATTTACCATGTTGTGAAAGCTAGAATTTCAGAATGTTTCTCACATGCTTATTGATTATGCCCCAGAACAGCCTGCATTGCTACAAACACTTTTATAATGCCAGTTTCAAGGCTATAGTTAACAAAGGATCAATTTTCCATTCCCTTTACAAATACAGACAATTTTGCAAACATTTGCTGTATAACCCACCATTTAAGGCCTTGAATTCAATGGGATAACTTATGTGCATAAAATTAAACACATGCATAAGTGCTTTGCTGGATCAGGGTTTTAATTTGCATCTACCCATTTGACTGTACAGGTTGTCAGACCAATTTCTTCCATCAAAATGATTTAAATAAGACAGCCTAATAGAGTGGCCAAAAAAAGACTTTTTAGTGCAATCTCTTTTTTACCCTTTTTAAAAACATTTTCACTGAAAAAGTAACTTTGGTTGTTTCTTTTAATTACTAGTGGGCCTGCATAAATTACTTTTGCTTTTTTTCTGCTATTGAAAAAATATAAAAAGCCTTGTTATTTTAACATGAAAGGTAGGGAAAGGGCATACACCCTGGATATTTTTCATAAGGTTTCTGCCATGAAAAACACAACAATATATTCTGCTAAAATGGTAATGGGCAGGGCCGGCTCCAGGCACCAGCTGAGCAAGCAGGTGCTTGGGGCGGCCGAGGGCAAGGGGCGGCACGTCGGACTCTTCAGCGGCAATTCGGCGGAGGGTCCCTGTCCCTCTCGGAGGGAAGGACCTACCTCCAAATTGCCGCCGAAGAAGGTGGTGGAGCTGCCGCCGATCGCGATCGCGGCTTTTTTTTTTCTTTTTTCCGCAGCTTGGGGCGGCAAAAACCGTGGAGCCGGCCCTGGTAACGGGTCTATTGATTTGGGCAAGATCCTCAGGTCCATTAACTCTGCTCTGTGCCACACCAGCTATGCAAAGCAGTCCTAATACTAGTTTAGCCAGGCACTTGAGGATTCCCCAGTAAAGGAAAATTTCTGAGTAGCATAGAACCGCCATAATGGCTGCTTATTTCAAACCCTCCCAGCCACTGGCACAGGCATGGTCAGAAAAAAGAGGGTGTAGCTAGGACATATTTATGGCCCAGCAATCCCTGACTGCAAGAGCAGCCCATGGAATCACAGAGCACTCTAAAGCTGCTCCAATTTACAATAGGGATGAGTCTGGGAGCCAAATGGCCCCTGGATGTGGGAGTGCACAAGGGCGGATATAGCCTCATTTTCACATTCCCCTTTTGAGTGAGTCCTGCAGCTCAGGTTCTTTGCTGTTGGGTCAGTATTTAGCATTTAACCCTTCCCAATAATTTATTGTTTGTGTCTGGAAGAGGTAAGTGTTTCATGCTGCCTTTCTTTGTCACAGTACCTGAAGTCCAGGGAAATTCTGGCTGTTCCTATTCATTGAGATAGTCTACACATGTTGTACAAATAGAGTGTACATCATACAAGATCTGAGGAACAGCTTTAGTCAGCCACTTCTTGGACATACAAGTAGGTTAAGTAACCTTCAGTCCTATGTATACAGGTGACCCCAAAAGAGAAGGAGCTAGATTTTTCCAGGCTAAGGCTTCATACGGGGAGAGGGTGCCATGTTTTCAGTCATGTTTCAGAGTGAAACTATACTTTAAAGTGATGAACAAACTGCAGACTGTCCGGAAATTTAATGAGGTTAAACATTCCAAAGTTCAAATAAATAAATTTCTTCTTGCATCACTCCCCATTTCTACCTTATAAAGTGCCTTCTTATGTGTTTACCTGGCCCAGACCCTCTTCCTCTAGACTGCCACTAAGGTCAGCTGCTTGATGATAAGAGAGCTAGTGGTAGGAAGGTTGCTCTATTTGATAGGGCAACTGCGTGGAACTCAGCAGACCTGAGTTCAATTCCTGGCTCAACCACAGACTTCCTGTGTGATCTTGGGCAAGTCACTTAATCTGCATGGTGCCTCTGTTCCCCATTGATAAAATGGAGCTAGTATTTACATAATCCATTCATGATTTTAAGGCACTCAGATACTATGGTGATGAAAGGGACCCTTATTTGAAGGTTATTCTCTCTAGTTCTTCTCTTCCTATCTACCCAGTTCCGTCTACTTTTCTCTGAAAATGTTTATGGCCGCAGGAATTATTGGAAGTTCAAACTGGGTGATCATAGTTGTCCTTTTTGGCTTTAAAATCTGTGAACTCTTTCCTGCAATGAAAAAAGTGTCCTTGATCTCCATCTCTATTGTCACCTTTTTCTGAGGGTTGGCCTGCACTTGGTTTTTGCACCGATTTTTAACTAATCAATAGAAAAATTGCTAATGTGGATGCAGTTATACTGATCAAAATATGTTTATATCAGCATAAATACTTTCAGTAAATTTCCCTAAGCAAGCTATACTGATAGAAACACATTTATATTGATATAATTGCATCTACATTAGGGGTTGCACCCAAGTTTACCATATTGGTATAAAAATTCTGTGTAGACAAGTCCTGATCTGATGCCAGGTTCTTGGGTTCAAACGTCTAGAACAAGATACACATAAGATATTATTTGTATTATTGTCACGGACCAGGATTCCAGTGTGCTAGATACTGTACAAACACAGGCCCAAAAGCTGGTCCCTGGCCCAAAGCGCTTACAGTCGAAGTAATTGCCACAATGCAGTAAGCACACTTCAAAATGGCCAGTTGCTTGGCTAACAGGTCACTTGCATGTGCAGCTACAACAGCTGTGCACTCAAATGAAGTTCCCCAATTCTGGGTTTTTGTGTGGGTTTATAGGATGCTCTCTAGTTGGATATTTTTCTTTATAGTCTTCTCAGTCTTACCCATTTCCTGCTTCCTGGTTTTATTCCAGGCTGTCTATAGTGTGTGGGTATTCTATTCTCAAGTGTTTCAATTCAGTGTTAACACAGTGTGCCTGGTATGGGCTTTGTTCGTAACAGTTGTTTTTCATTTGACATCTGAGTAGCTTTGTACGTGAATAGATTAATTATAGCACTCAAAGTAGGTTCTCAATGGTTAAGGTTTTAACGAGGTTTCCATATTAATCCAGATTTTGCATATACATCCCCAACCCACAGGAAAAAGCATTTCTGAGTCCAAACTGGCAAGTGAGAGGAAAAGGAAGGAGATTTTTTTTGGCCTAGATTTTAGATACAGTTTTATTCAAAGCCTTATAGATTCCCCCTGCTTTCCTCAGCTCTTTCAGTTTCTCAGAATCATTTTTTAATTCTTTGGGGGCTGAAAATGTCTCTGTTTGGTCTTTCTCAGTCCAAGGGAGGGGGTGGTGGTTATTATTATTTTAAACTTCAAAGGGCAGGAATATTTCCCCTCCTATTGTGATGTCATTTTGTGTTCACATAACTTACAAATGGCAAAAGCTAGAAACTTCAAACCTATTTCCAATTTACATTGATGTAAGTGAGAGGAGAATCAAGCCCTAAAGAATTAAGGGCTGGATTCTAATATCCTGACTTAATCTATGAACACAGTTGCATTGATTTCAGTGGCAGTAATCCTGGAGTAAGATGTTAGTCAGCAAATGTAAGGGCATTTGAATCTGGCCTTAAGAAAAATAGGAAGACTTATTAAGCGTATTAGGTTAATAAAAGAACTGTTACAGGAAAGAAAGGATAAGTGTGATGAACTGATTAAACAGAAAGTGGCACCAGTCCTAGTATTTCTGGTAAGCCAGCAAGACAACTTGTCATTGTCTTCTTCCCAAACATAACACACTCCTGTTGCCCGTGATCACACCACTGTGCAAGGGGTAGCCTTGATGATTTTTTGGAGTGCTTGTGATAGGATTCTTTGGCCTACAGCCCAGTCTCTATTGATTTATTTTTGAGAGAGCATTCTGGGGGAATTATAAGGGTTCCCCCTCAGTTTCCTGCTGCAGAAGTTCAGCTTAGTTGTCTGTGTTGTGATCTAGGCACAGTAGCAACATTTTCCCCCCCAATGAACAACTCTCCGAGTAAATTGGGGATCTCCTGGGCCCAGCACCATAGGGGGTTTTGTGTGTACATTCTGGTACCATTCAGCACACATAGTGCGTTACAAACATGATTTATCATCACAAACGCATGGCTGCTACCAGGACCACAGCCAGGAGGGAAGTAAGTATTGGTTTACCTGTCTGTAAAATGGGGGTACAAAGGAAGAAAAGTAAGGGTACATCTGCACAGCCTGCAGGAGTGAGCCTCCCAGCTGGGTCGATAGACTTGGGTTAGTGGGACTCGCACTAGTGCTCTAAACATAGCTGTGGAGACAGCACTGTGATGTTGTGGCTAGGGCTGGATCTTGGGCTTTGGGCTCCAAAGCCTGAGCTCCAGCCCACGCTGCAACGTCAAAGCGCTGTCTCTACAGCTATGTTTAGAGCACTAGGGTGAACTCTGCTAGCCCCCAGTCTGTTGACCTGATTTGGGCGGCTCACTCCCTCAGGGTATGTAGACATACCCTAGTGACTTGACCAAGGCCACAGACAGAGTCTGTGTCAGAGTTGGGATTGGAATGCAGGAGTCTCTGGTCTAGTGACCCAGGGCTGAGATCCAAACTGCCTCTCTTGACATCTTAGCTGTAGGTGTTTGCTTAAGAAGAAGCTTGCAGCAGCCCTACCGCTCTTGGCTTCTGCCTGAGCTGGATTACCCCAAAGCTGCAAATTGAAATAGGACCTTCCAAAAAGTGAAAATGATGGTTTGCGCAGACTTCATTGGCCAGCTCTCAACTACATTAGAGGGACTGTTAATAACCTTTGGTCTTTAGCAAGAGACCAGCTTTCAGTCAGAGTAATCAGCTTACATCCATGTTAAATTAGTTTACAAGAATAAAGCTAGAAACTTTTCAAAAGAATGGAAGCCAAGTTTCTCCTTTACATTTATAGCTCCTGAAAGTCCTTCCATAGCTTAAAAAGAGCCTTATATCTCTTGTATCGATAACAAGATGTCTACACTCATTCCATGCATACTGAAACTTCTTAGCAACTGCCTATTTGAATTACTTTATAAAGTAGTGTGTCAATTTGAAAATCATTAGGTATTCCTACCAGGAGTCAAAGACCACATTCAGAGTGGATTACATGCACATTTCTTAAAAGTGTTAATGTGCTAATCTGCTGGTTACTTGATCCAGGCAAAATGCCATGATATTCCACATGAGCAAAATACCATGGTTCTTGGAGATTTCATATAAATATTACCCACTGTGTTTCCACATTTGAAGTGTGAAACTTGTCTATTAAGATCAACAAGACAGAACTGGTATCTGGATATAAGCAATATTATTTTATTTATTAACGTCAGATAAAACTTCTTTCTAATAAAAATCCTTGCAAATAAGGAGCAGAACATTAATCTGATTTGTCATGTATTTGATGGAAATATCTCAGATATGCCCTGCAGCAATAAAAGCACATTATACAGCATGCTTTACCATTGTGACCATAATGCGGACTTACTGTACTCTATATAGTCCAAAAACAAAACACAGCACGGGAGGCACTCTGACTATTACAACAGCACATGGCAAGCTAGGTATTGATTCACAGTGAATAAGGCCTCACATTAACTAAGAGCTCATTCTTATGAAAACATCCAGATTATAGAGTATTCCTGACTCCATTAAAGGGAAAACATATTTATTGAAGCACTGGAACTGTTGTAGGTCTGTGCCACACAAACGCTAGGCACATTGTTCTTTTTAGATGTGCAACATGTATCCTGCATTTCTTGTGATGGCAGCTTGTGCATGAATGTATTATTTTAAATATTAGGGCTGGATGAACTGAGTTGGCTAAAATAAGAATTGGCCTGATCCTCACCCCAGAATGGGAACTGCCCCAAACACTTTTTGTTTGTTAAATTTTGCATGTCTATGTTCTTCCTGGGGATTGCCACCATCAGAATCACAGATACCAAAGATGAAGAAAGAGGTCTCACTCACTTCTCAAGCAAAAGTCCCATTCACGCTCTGAGGAAGCAGAGCAGAGTCAGGCCCAGAGTTTGGACTTATCACTTAGCTGTAATAAATATCCTAACTCAGAGAAGGCAGAGAAATACACAACATAACAGTGCCAAATCCTGGAGGACTCACACAGGCCT
>NW_020664393.1:22211040-22219338 GCF_002925995.2 Terrapene triunguis
GAATCTATGAATCTATGATACACCCTATAGACTTTAAACATGTTTTTAATTTAATTTGGGTTCCACAGATGCAACTTCCACATGTAAACATTTTCCCAAATAACATGGAGGGCTCAAAAGAATCCTGCCACCCTATTACAAGACTCTGTGATTGCCCAGCATGATTTACACACTGTTTCAGTAACACTGGCCTGCCTTATAAACGAGGGACTCGATTCCAACAGGAGACTTTTCAGATATTAAGGCCAGTCCCATAGTGACAGGCCTGGCGCTCACCCAAGGAAAGGAAACAATGGAATGTGAGGAATCTTCTAGAGTTGAAGGAAGCATACAGTGTAAATTTAGTGTTAGCTATATTGGGCAGTGCCATGAAGTTGTAGTGTGTCTGCTGTGAGCTCAGCTAATCCCAACAGGTGTCACACAGACATACTGCCCATTAAAGATTTGTTGTGGGGATGAGGATAAAAATAGCAAGAGGCTGGGAGAAAGAGGCTGGGAGAAAAAGTACATTTTAAAATCAGATTCTCCCCCTCCCCCAGTTCACTGAAATTTCATACTCCCAGCAAAGCTCTTTCCCTACATAAGAACCACATTTTCTAATTTTATTTATGCTCATATACTGTTTTACGGGAGAGGGGGGTGGGGATTCACAAACATGTCCACCCAGCATTGTTGGAATTAAGAAATTAATGAAAACAACTCCTAGCAGCTGGTTGAAACAATTATGCTTTTCACAGAGAGCCTTGCAGACTACACAGAAAGTTAGGAAAATAATCCTTTCAATTAGTGTGTGGTCAGTGCACCTGCAAAAGAGACTTGTCCAAAGAAAAGTATCAGCTAATGTCAATGAGAACAATTCATGAATTCATCACTAAGGCCTTTTAATATTACCACATTTACACAGATGTTAATCCCTGGGGTGCAAACACCAGAAGGATAACCCTACTGTAATCCAAAGAGCATGAGAAACATGAGTTCAGATCAGGAAAGCTATTAATTTTCATACATAGTTGACTTCAGTATACTTTCTCCTTCGGCACACCCATGCTGCATTTAATATTCATATCTACACACGTTCTCTGTAATTAACATGTCATTCTACAGAAATGAATATCCTATTATTCCCTGTGAAAATGACATCAGCTGAATGACTCAAGAATCCTGAAGTGACTTCCAGCTGTGTAACCCTATCACCTGTAGTGTAGTTGTGAATGAACTCATCAAGCTGGTGAGATAATACTTGTAGTGTACTGAGGGTTTTAACATACCGGCTGTGTTCTGGAGCAGTATATATGCATCTTATCAAATATTCCACAACTGGTCTTCACAGAAAAGTGGAGATGAGTGTGTCTAAATATTTAATTTGAAGAAATGCATTTAAAGAATGGGACACCTAAAAGATAGACTAGCCAGGATTGAAAGAAGTATTGTTAAAGTATGCTAGTAGTATGTATGGTCTTTCATTTTCCTTTTTGTATACAATTTTTATTTTCTGTTCAGATAATAGAAAATGATCTATTCAAATATTTTTATATAATTTGTATATCAAAGCTTGCACCAAAAATAATAATTTTCAGTAGGTAGCAGTGATGGGGTGTACCAGGCCTTTGTGGCCTCCTCCTGTAGGCCCCACTGCCCTGCCACACCCTGTCCCAGGAATAGAGCATTGAAGGTGTGTCCTCTGGGCCTGCCGAAAGAGGTGGCGTAGGCAGCCAATTAGAGTCCAGCAGGTGCAGATAAAAGGAGCCTGAGCAGATCAGTTCCTGGCTGGGACCAGAGGGGCAAGGAGGGATGCTCTGTCCAAAAGAGCGTGACAGGCTGCATTTACTGGACCTGGGAGAGGGAGGAGTTGAGAACTGTAGCCTTGAGGGGGCTATGTGGGAAAAGACCCAGGAAATAGCAGCAGTGAATGGGAGGGAGCAGTGTGAGACAGTGTATAGGGTCCCTGAGTTGGGACCCAGAGTAGTGGGTGGGCTGGATCCCCCCACTGGCAAAGTGGCCTAAGCCCCAAGAAGGGGGAAAGTCTCCTTTAAAAGCCCAAGTGGAGGGCTGGATTAAAAAGGGCCCAGAGCTGGGTTTGAAGACCCTAGTGAGGGTTGACAGTGTGTTGAACTCTTTGCTACCCTGGAAGTGGTTCATCCATTTTAGATTGTGTGACTTGGTCAAAGGGCTGAGCTGCTGAAGCCAAGCAAGGTCGACACCCTACAGGGGGCAGCAGGGGAAGGAAAGGCCTGCAGTACCACACCCAGCTGCTAGGAGGCACACTGAAGGTGAGTGTCCCATCACAGTAACCTACAAAATAAAAATATGACAAAGTCTGTGGAGAAATGAACATTTAAAACTAAAAGATTTGAGTAGCATAAAGTACTAGGAGTAGAAAGAGGGGGGAAATCACAACATATTACCAGTAGGACAAAACATATATAATTCATGATGGCAGAATAGGTGCCAAATTCTGTAACCTGTGCAAATTTAACATCACAGGAGGTTATTACCTAGTTAGTGCAATAAGTGTGCATAGCACTTAATTGACAGATGAAAGTCAGGTTATAAGCTGTTCAGAACAGAGAACATAAGCTCCTGTTCCTGTAACATGCATGTGTGTAACTTTGCTCCTATGAATACATGCAAGCAAAATTACATACCTGCAAAATTACTTGCAGGATTTATTAAGAGGCAACTTGGATGTGTGATTATTAAAAACACTTGATGAGGGGTTAAATGGCAAGAGAGGACAAGGATAACAGCAATAACATCATGCAGTTACTTTGGCTGGTAGTGCACATGCCATGGAGAGTTTGAAAGAGTTTATTTTAAGTGTGCTTGGGCTAATTATATGACAGTTAATGCTAGAGGCCCTGTACATGCCCACAATGAAAAGATGCTTCCCGTGTCCCAAGGAGCTTACATGTGCGATACCATTTTTAGAAGGGAAGTCTGCTATATTCTACAGGTTTCATATGAGCAAATTTGAGGAACTTGAAGGAGAGAAGAATGGAGGTGCGGCAGGATGGGCCATGACAGTATGCCAATCATGGGGATCTCATGGACAAGCGATGGTATATACTGGTGGCTTATTTTGTGTTTACATTAGTAAATCTGTCATGCAAAGACAGGTTATTTAAAGTACGTATTATTCAATCTCTTGTGTATCTGAACCTAAACATATGGTGGCTGCAATATATAAAACTGTAGCTACCAAGTCAAGATCTGGAAGTCGACTGAGTGGCTGCCAATCTGCTAGACTACCATGGGACTGTTCCATGTAAACTTTGAACAGTTACATAAACATTAGCTGACCTGAGATGCTCTGCAGAGCTTCTCTTAGCAACAGACAGAGTCCTGGTGGAGGCCCAAGCTGGCCAGAAACTGTGATTTTTTTGATGTTAACAGTTTTCTTTTTCATGACTAATAAAAATGTCAGTTGCCTGTGATATAGTACACACTTACTAGTAGTCTTGTCTTGAAGATCTGTAGCTCGTTGAAAAGGTGTATGGGAATATTTATTTGAAATAGGTTCTTAGCAGTGGCTTTGTCATGCCAATGAATAAGCCCAGATGGGCCATAATGGCTCTGCTTGAGCTCTGCTGTCGGAATTGTAGCATTATGAAAACAGGACTTGAAGAAGTTCCATAAATGAATCATAGAATCATAGAATATCAGGGTTGGAAGGGACCTCAGGAGGTCATCTAGTCCAACCCCCTGCTCAAAGCAGGACCAATTCCCAAGTAAATCATACCAGCCAGGGCTTTGTCAAGCCTGACCTTAAAAACCTCTAAGGATGGAGATTCCACCACCTCCCTAGGTAACCCATTCCAGTGCTTCACCACCCTCCTAGTGAAAAGGTTTTTCCTAATATCCAACGTAAACCTCCCCCACTGCAACTTGAGACCATTGCTCCTTGTTCTGTCACCACTGAGAACAGCCGAGCTCCATCCTCTTTGGAACCCCCTTTCAGGTAGTTGAAAACAGCTATCAAATCCCCCTTCATTCTTCTCTTCTGCAGACTAAACAATCCCAGTTCCCTCAGCCTCTCCTCATAAGTCATGTGTTCCAGCCTCCTAATCATTTTTGTTGCCCTCCGCTGGACTCTTTCCAATTTTTCCACATCCTTCTTGTAGTGTGGGGCTCAAAACTGGACACAGTACTCCAGATGAGGCCTCACCAATGTCGAATAGAGGGGAATGATCACATCCCTCGATCTGCTAGCAATGCCCCTACTTATACAGCCCAAAATGCCATTAGCCTTCTTGGCAACAAGGGCACACTGTTGACTCATATCCAAATGCTTGATGTCAATGACATCTTTAAATTGGAAACCCAGCTATGTCCTACAACAGGGGTGGGGAACCTACGGCCTTCAGGCCGGATCCAGCCCCTTGCTTAATTTCATCTGGCCCGCGGTGCCCCTTTGGGGCTCACCCCATCGCAGGGGGAAGCCCCAAGCTCTGAGCAGAGGTGCGGGAACTAGGCGTGTGGGGACGTGCTGCAGCACCCCCAGGTTTTACACAGGGTCCTGGCCGCAGGCCCTGCGCTGATGTCCCAGCGTTGCCAGACCCCCACACGGGACTCTACTCCCGGCCCCGCATGTGGGGTCCTGGCTGCTGGCCCGCACTCGGGACTCTGCTCCCGCCCACAGCTGTGGTCCCAGCCTCAGCCCCATTACCCCTGTCCATGTCCTGCCCCCACTCTCGGAGCCACGGCCAAGTCTTGGCCCCAGGTCTGGGGAAAGGGGACACAGACAGGGGATGGGGGATGGGGTGCCAGGTAGAAATTTTGGCTTTCAGCACCCCCACTGTAAAATTGTTCCAATGCCACTGCCTCCTGCCCCCCCACCCACGGGGCTGGAGCCACAAGTGCCGGCACCAGCTGCAGGCGGAAGCCCCAAGCCTCCGCATCCCCCCCGGCGGGTGAGTGGCCCGCGATTGATTTTTTCTGTGGGTCAATGGCCTGTGATAGAAAAAAGGTTCCCCACCCCTGTCCTAAAACTTCAGTGATGAGCCTAATAGTCTGCATGACTGCTCTGTCTAGATGCTAAAAAAGCAATTTGCACATTAAGTGAGGAGACGGTGAAAGGAATATTTAAAGCACGAGCAGTATTTGTAATTCTTAAATGACATAAAATACAATAGAACAAAAGCAACAACATGGGCCAAATCCTCATTTCAGTTTCACCAGCATAACTTCACTGAAGTTAATGGGGTTCCTCAGGCACAAATGACACTGGAATTTAGTATCATATGTTTAAACTAGCTGTCTGAGTTAAAGATTTTATCTAGCTCTCTAAGTCAAAATACATCTGGAAAAATTCTGCCTTCTGTAGTGTTCTGGGGATGATAATGAAGGCTGGATCTCATCCCTTAGTTATATTTTCTCTATTATAATTTAAGGAGAAGTGTCTAACATCAAACAGGATTTTCAGATTTCTAATCTAAAAATTGTTCCCTTATGTAAATTGCTTCCAACATATCTATCCAGCTTCATTGATGATCAGAGGCTCTACAAATGATCCTACACAACAACAAATACACACAGTCATGCAAATATCGAGAGGGAAAAGCTCACATGAGGGAATCCAGGTACAAGAGTAACTTTAAATGGATGCAGGCAAGTAATTCTGTATATATCTACAACTCATTGTTATATCTTAACAAAAGTTGAACGGCAAAAGATTTTAAACCTCGACAATGCTTACTTGTAAGACTTAAATAGGGGAAAAAATGTAAAGCAGATTAACACTGCAGGTTAACAAATCATGAGAGAAGACTTTAAGACCCTCCAGAACCTGAACCTCAAAAGTTCCAGTCTGATCTGCCATTATCATTATCAGAGTTATCATTTGCACCTCTGCAAAAAGCTATCATTCTGATCTGGTAGTTCTTTATACTCACTTTGCACAGGTGAAAAGGACTACTCCAGGGACAAAGTGGAGAAGAATCAAGCCCTGTATTGTCATAGCCAAGGTGAATGTAATCACAGCTGTCATAGATGCAAACTGAAAAAAAAAAACATATTCACCACCTGCTATCTTCACTCCTTCAAAAGCATCTCAAAATATGAGTTTCTGGGCTGAGATTTTCTTATGCTCTTTAACCCAAAGGTGAAGGGATTTGGAGAGTTGTAACATAATCAACTGAGTCTGTTTTGAATAATAAAACGTGGGGATGAGGGGAAGAAGTATGACTCAGCTTTATTCTTAAAATCTTTATTTCACTCAGATGAGTGAGTTTAAATTTCAAGTGGCAGGGCTCAATCCTGAAAGTCGCTGTGTGCCTCCATTGAGATGCTGCATGCCCTCAATTGTCATTGAGCTGTGGAGGATGCTGAGCACATTTCAGATGTTGGCACTTCTTTCTTAAAGAGAAACAACTCTTTTGACATGGTGGAAGAAGTCTGGCTACCAATAGAAAGGACGACTGCCTGTGCACTCTGCTCATGAGGATCCCTTTGCATTAAAAAAATTGCTGTCACATCTAAAAAGACTCTGAAGAGCAACCAAAACTAACATAACCACACAGGTTTCCTTTGGTTAGTGCTGTACAGTTACTATTGTACGTGTATAGGCCAGACTTTCTACAGTGCTCAGACCCCATTAGCTCCCACTAATAAAACAAATGCTAATATAAAAAAGACAAACAAAAAGCAATGGAATGTAGGTTGGCTTGACACGAATAATTGGATATGGGTGAGGCCTCATTTCTTGAGACAGGATTAAGGAGGTAAATGGATCAACAGGCTGGAAACAGAATGTCTGCACTAGCCAATATAAGGGGAAACATCCAGGCAACCATTCACAATGAACAAAACAACAATGGATAAATAGGCCTGGGCCATAAAATGAGGTAAAAAGTTGTGCATGGACAGTACTTGCTGTAGAGTGATTGGTTCCTACAAAGGGTATGTCTTCACTACCGGCGGGATCGGTGGGTAGCAATCGATCCAGCAGGGATTGATTTATCGCGTCTAGTCTAGATGCAATAAATCGATCCCTGAGCACTCTCCCGGTGACTCCTGTACTCCAGCTCAGCGAGAGGCGCAGGCAGAGTCGACAGGGGAGAGGCAGCAGTCGACTCACCAAGGTGAAGACACCGCGGTAAGTAGATCTAAGTATGTCGACTTCAGCTACGTTATTCACTTGTTATTCACGTAGCTGAAGTTGCGTAACTTAGATCGATTCCCCCCCCCAAATGTAGACCAGGCCAAAGTGACCACGCCAATCCCAAAATGTGTGATGCAATCTATAGAAAATGCAATGTAATGTGTAAATGTATACAAAGGAAGAGGCTTGCAGTGTAACTTTGGATATATGTTAAGTCCAATACCCCTCCCCATGCTTAAGTCTGATCAACTCAGTGTAGCTTTGCTGTATGCCAAATAAAGCAACTCTTCTGCATGCGTCCAGGTGCATGGACATACTCTAATAGAGACATTAGAATAGCAATAGACAATAGAAAGCAAGGATCGGCCCATCCCTCAAATCAAACACTTTAGCCACTTGGGCAAACACTGGAAAGAAGAGAGACCCTGAACTGTTTTCTGAACTTAGGTTCCTTTGGACGATCTGGGAGACAAAATTCCATGGTCCTGCTACCTGCTTCCTTGCATTTAAATCTAGGGACTCCTAATTTGTACGGCTCAGTTACTGTGCCAGGTCTCAGGAAGAGAGGCAGTCTTGCAGATAGCCTGGGCCCATTCCACATGGTAGGGGCTGGATTCTTGGATCTGGCAAATCCACTTTGTGCTGTGTTAGCACTATGGAGCAGTGTCAGAGACAGAGAGCAAGTCAGGGGAGGGGCTTGGTGGAAGCAGGCTCCACTACACTATTCCCTGTGCCTGTAACACCCCCTAGGGACATTAAAGTTCCAGGGGGAAGGGAACTTTAATTTGAAACTTCATCTCTCTCAGCTGTGGTGTGGGCTTTTGGGATCAGGGTACCACTTTTTCCAAAAAAGTTTTGAAGGGAGATTCTCCCCAGACACTTGTCAACTCTGTGTGAGAGGGGAAGAGCCAAACACATAAATGAAAAGTTGACATCAGCTACAACAGTTCTTAAATACACAGATAATGCCACAGAGAAAACTACAGTCTTCGTCTCACTCGCCCTTCTCCACTTCAGAACTGTCTTGAAATAACATTTTTGCTTTTGGCATTCCGAGAACCTGTATGGTTTGAAATCATACCTTTGAGCGCCTTTCTGAATCCATCTCATTGGTCCACCATGTCTCATACTTTCAGCTACTTATGGCCCTCACTCTGCAACTTATTCAATGTGGGTGGGCCGCTGCTTCTGTGCGGAGC
>NW_020664393.1:22219348-22347690 GCF_002925995.2 Terrapene triunguis
GGGCTCCACTCACTCTATACATTTGTGTTTCTGACAGTTTTTTCCTCATCTTGCTCCTCCCACAGATCTAGGATTAGATATGCTAGATCATATTTAAAGACTGAAAGAAAAATGCAGATGAGAGGGAAGAGGGAAATCACAAGTTACATTGGTTCTGGAGTCATGGGGGATTGGTCAATAAGTTGGATGTTCAGAGACACTCCAGAGTCCAAGAGTAGGGTGAAAGCAGAGAGGGTTTTGGAAAAGAAGTTAATGGGGGTGTAAACAATCTCTGGATATTGTTGGTTTGCTTCCTGAAGAACTAAATGGTGCACTTTCACCTGTAATACTGTGTTCAGTGCTGGTCATCTAATCTCACAAGACCTAACATAAATAGAGGAGGTTCACAGATGTGTGATGAGAATGATTAGAGGCATGGAAAAATCTCCTATGAAGATATATTAAAAAGATTGGGCATAATGACCATAAATGGGAGAATAATAGCGGGTTCCAAGGGCATGATAAAGCGACAATAAAGTAATGAATGGGACAGAGAAGCTAGATCAGAATCACCCTTCATAATATAAGAACAAGGAGTCATACAATGAAATTGAAAGTTGGTAAATTTAAGAAACATTGCTTCACACAGTGCACAATTAGCCTGTGGAATTCAGTGTCACAAGATATCATTAAGGACAAGAGTTTAGCAGAGTCAGAAAAGGACTGGGCATATATACATTTAATAATTTTTTTATTAAAAATTGTTTTTGAAGGGATAAAAATTCTCATACTTCAGAGTATAAGCCATCCATAATTCCTACTGCAGAGTTTTTTGCACCTTCCTCTGAAGGAGCAGGTACTGGTGCCTGTCAGGAACAGCATATTAGTCTACTTGGACCAGTGGTCTGATCTAATATGGCAAATCCTATGTAAGAAATTAGTAAAAACTTGGGTAGAGACACAGGAGAAGAGAAAGAGGCAATTGTAAAGAATTACTGGAAGTTGTAGGTATTGGAGTCAGGTATCATGGAAGCCTCTTGATCAACAGTTTTTCTCCAGATATGCTCAGCTATGCAGAAGGAGGAATCAAATACTAGTGGTGGAGATTAGTGGGACATAGCTGTGGAACTCAGAGGCAAAACAGGAAAGCATAGAAAGAAGGATAAGGTTGAATGTGGAGACCATGGAACCAAGAAAAGACTTGCTGGTGACAGAAAGAAAAGGCTGTGTTCTGCAGAAAATGTAGAGATGCTGAAGGATTGTGGCCACAGAAGGACTGGGCTGGTGGGAGTGAGAAATGTTACAGGGGATAAAACGGTGATCAGAGATTTGGAGATCTAGACATTAGAAATTGATCCATCCTTGGTTTAGACCAGGTCAGGGACGTGATCAAGGTGAGGAAAAAGGAAGTTGGTCCAGAGGTTATAGAAAAGGTTAGGGAAGTCAGATGGGTAATCATGAAAAATGAAGCCTTTCAGAATGAGGATAGGAGATCAGGACTAGAGGGAAATCAAGATAAAATTGGAGAAAGATGAAAAAAACTGTTCTCAATCTCCATTTTTGTCTTTGTGGATGTCAAATACCCTTTAATAGGATGATATGGGGGAGTTTTGCCTGAGTAAGGCCAAGGACTGGTTGTTATAATTAATATTTTCTAACTATCTGCATTTCCCTTCTTCTGTATCTCAAACATTTATCCAGAAATACTATGGTGTGCCAATTATCTAATGAACATATTGGGATAAACATCTTATGTCATCCTGGGAACTGAGAGCAAAGGGCCCTAACTCAAAAGAATAAAGTGCAAAATGTATGTAAGGCAGTTTTCAACAGTAGTAAAAAATCACCTCTATTGAACAAAATTGCACTGCGCCAATAATAGACCTTGATGACAAGTGGAATTAAATAAAACATGAGTGATGAAACCCTGTAATGTTTATGGTGACGTAGTCCAGACAGCTGATTATTAACTGTTACCTAAACAGTATCTTGGCAGGAGACAAGCAGTAGCCAGGATGTAGCAACTTTAAATTATTGGTAAAGATCTGTTATACTTTTAAAAGAATGCTTCTAACAGAAGGAAATAATATTGTGAAATCATGATGATACATTTGGCTAGTCTGAGAGATCAGATTAAGAACGGGGTTTTATTTCCATGTTCTGACTGATTATAGTAATACTATTGCACAATGCAAAAATCTGAGGAGCGTTTTATTGTTTTGTTTTTTGCCCTTTGATTAATCAGCAGGTCAAATGGCCAAATTTAAAAGAGAACAACAAGCTGAGATGAATATATAACTTTAAAAAGATTCATTGTTCACTTTTGATCTTGCACTCCAGGAAGGATTTTATCAACCTCAGCTTCTGGTGGCATCCCTTAGGCTTAAAGAAGAGAGTACTCGCTATAAATCAAACCACTGTCATGGGTACACAGTGTAAGGTAATCTCAGAAGCGAGGGAAGAAGAGGAGCTCAGTAGGCAAAGAGGCTCCAGTTTATACCTGTATATCAATCAAACGCCTACCCCCAAACTTGCCTCATAAATGTAGGCATGTTTCTTTGATTGTATATTTTCTTAATTAGCAAATATTTGTAAGGACACTTGCACAACAGTGTGAAAGAAGGAGGAAAAAGAAGAAAGAGCTGCCCCAATTTTTGATATAAACTATGAATCTAGGAGTCAGTAAAAGCTAGAGTTGTGCAAAATGTTTGTAATGAAACACAAACCCACGAGAAATTCACCTGGATTGAAATTTTGGTACCAACTTGAAAAACATTTGTGAACCATTCAGGCGAACACAGGGGCCAATTATAAGTGAACATGGGACCCATTTTGTGCTTCTGCATCACAATGGTGTGGAAATAATGATTGCTGCACATGACTAAGTGAAGCTTTGTGGTTCTGAGCGAGTTTTGTGGATTGAAAACTGAGATCCAAGTGCAGGGGATGCAAACCCACAAGGATCAAAGAGAATTCTGCGTGAACACTTTTGAAGTGGAACTGCTGAGTTTCTCCAGGTACAGCGAAAACCCATTATCCTGCTCTAGTCAGACGGGCGAGTTTGCATTATTTCAAATTGAATGTGTATGTCCTGCTACATCAGCTTGCCAGGTGATGCCAACATACCAGAGATATATCCCTCCCCCAGACCTAGATGTATTCTGACCCTAGCTAGTGACAAACAGATCTCTGCACTGCAGATACAACTGCCTGTTTCCTCAATTAACTTTCTCGGAAGAATATAAACCCTTCCGTGGGTATCTGAGAGTGGGTCTTCCATATTGTTTATGTGAAGTTGTATGCAGAACAATACAAAGAGGATGGTTCTTCCTATCACTTACCAAGTCTCAATCCATTTACAGCACATTGCATAATCAGGTGAAGAAAATGTGATTGAATGTTGTGTGAGAGTTTCAAGGTTCACATACGGGTCTCTTGTATTTTACTAGTACCTTCATTCTTTTGGTAACCATAGCCCCTCCCTGGGAGCTCTGGAGTGCTGTGGTCACCAGATTTGTCCTGAAATTATCCCTGGTAGCACATACCAGATGAATCTTGGCTGTGGCAAGCACTGTAGGTGTTTCAGCTGCTCGGGATCTATGGGCCCTAATACCTGGCAGACCCCACTATGTGCTCTGCCTTCAACAGCGTGCTTCTCCCAGGGCCTCTGGCCCCTGCTGCCTCCATTACCCACTCCTCCCAACTGCCATTGAATCTGCTCCTCCCTCAGCCAGAGGCATAAGAACAGAAGATTCACCACACTGCCTTCAGCTGACCCATCATTGCTCAGTAGATTCATCACAACGTTTTACCTAGACAATAAAATGAGAAATATTAACAGTGACATGGATTTAGCTTGCAACTCGTAAGTAAAGATGCACCTCTAAAACTCGGTCCACCATATTAGTTGGCTAGCAGAAACTATTATAAATTCTAGTCCACTCCCACTCCACTGTACATTCATAATGCTCAAAGACCCTACTGCCCAATGTATGCAGAGATTGAATTCAGATCAAACTAATTATTGCAGGACAATAGCTAATCTCTATCCAACTTTGAGCTCAGAAATATTTCTGAAAATTCTTGTTAAAATATTAATGAAATAGTAGGAAGCACATCACTTAGTAGGTTTTAAATAAAAAGGTATTTATTTCTTTTAAAACAATCTACTTAGTTTAAAGCATAATTCTGTGTATATTTTATAATCACTATCAGAAACTCCAAGCCACATTTCTTTGCTTTTATAGTTTATTACCAGAAATCCCTCAAAAGCCCTGTAGCTCACAGCTGCCTATCATTTAGTCTGTACATAAAGTAAGAATTAGCATTCTGCTCTAGTTTGAAAGCTGTTCATCATTATAATAAATTGGACAAATAAACAGCCCATTGAACAAACTCATGACTTTAACAATTATTGCTAGGTACTTTAGGGCTGGGTTTTCTCGGGGTGTGTGTGTTTCTTTTTTAATCCTTGCTATAGATCTCTTCTTACTCCTCCCCATCTCCAAGGGCTCTGAGTTCTCATCTGCCCAGCAAGCAAAGGACAAGACATCAAATGCACATCTCCTGGATAGCAGCACTAACCATCAGACCAATGGGTGTTCTCAGCATGCCCTTTTACGTTCTGACTTTGTCCTCTGTCTTCACACTTTACCATATGCCCTTTTAAAACATGGTGAGTGTCTGTTTTATATTCTATATTCAATTTTATCCTGTGTGAGAAACAGATACTGTAGTCTTGTAAAAGTTAGTCATATGGTATAATAGGAAAAGTATGGATAAGGTTCTCAGCCTGAAGAAGGAATTACAGTTGACAACCAACATGCCACCCACTTCCTATTAAGTGATAGTGGTTATGTGCTAAACCCCCCGGGATTAAGTCCCTAGCATTACCTTTTATATCAGCTTTAATAAACATCCCACGCAAATCACAAACAGATCTTTATACAAATTCCTCCAGTGCTCTGTGAGAAATGCAAACACTGTACCACTCAAATGTAGAGATTGTCACAGTGCATGGAAAATTGTGCTGCTTCATATGCATTGAAGTTCCATTCCGTTTTAATTCTCTGCCAACTGAGCTGATCCTTCTTAGGTTGTCTGAAAATATGTCATGATCAAATAAATTTAATCCACTTTGCCCTAGATGAAGGAGATGTTAAGATGTAAGGGGCCAGATTGTATCTAGCTTAAGTGGGGGAAGGATAGCTCAGTGGTTTGAGGCTTGGCCTGCTAAACCCAGGGTTATGAGTTCAATTCTTGAGGGGGTCATTTAGGGATCTGGGGCAAAATCAGTACTTGGTCCTGCTGGTGAAGATAAGGGACTAGACTTAATGACTTTCTAAGGTCCCTTCCAGTTCCATGAGGTAGGTATATCTCCACATATTTTAATACACCATATGGCTGCACAAGAGGAGAAAAGCACACAAGAAGCTTTCTGCATTGTACCCCTCACTGAGAGCCAGTCCCAAGTCCTATTTTGGAGTCTAATGCTCCCACTTAGTCCCAATGCTGATGCTAGTCAACCAAAGATGACTGAGGAGGGGCCAGGTCAGTAGAACAGCTGAGTGCACAAAGGTAGTGCTTATTGGCTGTTGCCAGCATGGTGGAGCTGCCATGACAGCCCACGTTCTTCAGTAACTTTAGAAGGAATTTCCATTGAACTCTGCTTCCTGATGCTTTCTTTCCCACTGGCACTATCCCAGAACCCCTCTGGCTGGAAGACATTCTGTACAACACAAAGCAAAACACACAGAATGGTGACGGTGCAATATAATCAGAATGTTGCATGGAGGATCAGAAGAGTATGAATCTGAGGACTGATTGAATACTAAACACTTTGAAACAGGTGACAAAATGACCAGAAGAACTTTGCTGTCATAAAAAGCTTTCCTTCCCTCTAGAGTACTGCTAGTTGGCAACATGCTTAGCTGATAGCCTCTGGACCAGAATCTTAAGGGAAAAACCCTGGAAACCTTTTTCACTCTGAACACTGCTCATAAGATAGGTAAATCATCATTTCAATGCGTAAACCCAGCTCTTTTGCAAGGCTAAACACCAGCTCTACTTTAAGCATGAAAACCTGCAGAACGGTCTCAACTTGACCATGAGACATTTGGGACAGAAATCCCTCTACTGGACTTAGCCAGTTGTGGAAGCATTATGTGGCAGTCTCACACAATCCAATACAATAGTTCAGTTAGGAATCATGTCAGGAATCAGGGCCTGCAGGACAGCCAGTCTCTGGGCAACCCAATCAGGGCAGCTGGCCTCTAGTAGGCTGCTTGATTGGCTGCACCAACTCATTGGTTGGAACAGGGGTTAGCAAACTGGCTCTTAAGCCCAGCAGTAGATCTTTGGCTGCTCAAAGCATTGGCCCATGGCTGTGATAGCCCCAGCCTTGCCCACTCCACGTAACCCAGTTCTGAACCTGGGATCTGACTTCAGCTGTGACCCTTGGCTTGGGCACATACATGGCTCTGACTTTGATCCTGTGCTCTGATTTCTGGTTGCCTAACTGCTGCTCCAACCACTAGGCATGGCTGCCCATGCCCCAGTCACTGACAAATCAGTTCTCACAAACACAGCTCCATTATACAACTTCCCTATTTGGAACACCAAAGGGAACAGCTCCATTATCTCACCCCAGCAGAGGTAATATGTATATGTTTTTGCAAGTCCAGTATGCTCAATCATACATCTGCCTTTCTATCTCTGAGCAAACTTAGTCCTTTGGAAAGTTGCTCGATCTGAAGCTGAAGTAATCTATTTAACGAAAAAAAACCCCAACAGATATGATAGAAGCCAGTAACAGGGTGAACGTCTGCCATGTGTTCTTAACTTTGTTATAGAGTAGTGGTGAAAGGGTAGTTCAGTCTTTATGCATGCATTGGACCTCAGCCAAAGTCCATAGCAATCAGACTCCCAATGATTTCAATGGGTTTTGGATCAGGCCTGTAACCCCTCTGCTGTATTTTCCTAAAGATGCCAATTAAGATGTTGGTTTTGTGATATGGACACGGTGGGCTAAGGACTGAATTGAGAATGGAATAACATGAGAGCAAGGAAGCTCTGGGAGCTAACACAATGTATTTCTAACTTTAATTTTCTAACATCCTGATCTGTGACATGTCTAATCCAAATAGGAATGGTCATGTCCCATCAGTCCAGTCATCCATCTTGGCTGATATCCTGTTTCTGACAGTGGCCAGTCCCAGCTGCTTCAGAGGAAGGCACAAGAAACCCTGCAATAGGTGGTTATGGAATAAGCTGCCAACAGGGACATTCCTGCCTATCCCCATCAGGTAAAGGACCTCGTACGCCCTGTAGCATGAAGGTTTATGTTCCTTCCAAAATTTGAACAACAAAAACTTTAAAAAAACTGTGTTAAAAAAAAACCCCGAAGGATTTTTGGCAGGGATCTGAATGCCCATGCTTTAGGGAGAAAACTAACTGCTAACTGATGGGGGTTTAGGAAGAAAGTGTTCCAGATATTCTTACTATTTAAAAAAAAAAATCCGTATACAACTTCCTTTCCTTCCTCTCTATCTCTTCCCCTATTCTGTGGCTTTTCTCTGAAAAATTGCATTGTTGGGTTTCATGTTTATTGATCCCAGTAGTAATTTTTACATGAAAAATAATCTGTGGCCAAATGCTTTTGGCTGCACTGACCTCCATTGGCTGCAATAGCCCCCATGGGCTGGGGGCCGGGACTATCAGCATGCACAATGCTCTGGCTGTGCCCACACTTGGTGGGGGAAGGGGAGCAAGGAGGAGGAATGCGGGACATAGAGCTGGCTCTGACACACCTGGGGATTCCACTACACAAGCAATGTCCTCAGCTGGCTGCTTAAGCCATCAGGGTGAGGCTGAGGATCCATCCCACTTTCTCTATCAGCCCTGAAGAACTGAGGCTTGCATCTGAAACTCAAGCTGGGGTCTTTCCTTCTCAGACAGCCTCACCAGGAGAGCTGGGGGACGAACTTCCACCACTTCTTTTGAAAATGGAACGTGCGCCTTTGAGCAAAACAAAAACTGACACATTGGGTTTGGGCTGAATTTTTTCAGTTTTTGAAACGTGTTTAGGTATGCCGAGCGGTGGAGGGGCAGTTTCACTTCTTTTTTTGTATTCTTCACCTCACCTTTCCTGTGTAGGTTTTTTAAAAATGGTTTGTTTAGTTTTTCCCCGGCAAAGCGATTTTTTTTAAAAGCTTGTTTAAAAAAAATTCAGCTAAACTAAAAAAGTCCGTTTTTGAACGAAATGAAAAATTTTCATATCTTTTGAAATTTTTTGCAAAAATCTACTTACCTTTTTTGACTAGTTCTAATTACCAGTAATAAAAGTCCTGCAGACTGAATTATGCCCTCAGTTAAAACTGTGCAACCCTGTTGGCTGCACAAGTGTCACTAATTGGAACTGAGTAAACTATTCTGTTGTTGATGCACAATTATAATTGGAGTGAAGGAGAGAATGGATCAACTCCAAAGCCAGGAAAGCTAACGATCCAACCAGCAGACCAAATTTGGTGATGAATCCTGGTCACGTGCTATCTGAGGCACGTTGCACGTACGCTAAAAAGACTGGAGTAAAAAGCAATAAAAATACGTTCGGAATTTAAACAAGCAGGTATGACTCAATAAACAATAAGACTCACATATACAGCTAAGTAAGGAAGTGCCAGTTTTGCATAGTTACTTCTCAGAGTAGAACCACACTTTAAGCTACTGTGACATCCCTCCATCCCCGTTTCCATATATGGTGCCTGAGCTTACTCTCTGAACTCCATCTTGGAGAATCAAAATCTTTCCACTTCTGCCTAAAGTCATACCTCTTCTTTCTCGCATTTGTGAACTACCTTTAGCCTTTATCTCCTTATTTTGCAATAGGTCATAAAGCATTTTATCACTTAGGAATATGTGGTTACCATTTATATGTGGTGATATATAATAGAATAACTGGTAGGTGCAATTCTCAGCATGCAGTTTTCTCCAATGGTCTATGTGCAGAGTGGTAATGGGATTGCCACCCATGTGGATTTAGTAAATAGATGGGTGCTTAGAGGTGTTATACTAATGGTTTTGTTAAGGGCCCAATCCTGTAACACTTAAATATGTAAGTACTGCCTATGTTGATGGGCTCTGGTATAAGGAGAAGGGACCAGATTCTGATGCCCACTCCAGCCCCTATAAGCAGTAGTAGAGCCAAGTTTTGAGCAGTGGTGGAGCCAGGAGGGGCGATGGGTCATTGGTGGTGCCACCTTCAATGATACCTGTTGGCTTGAAAAGGTGCCACACATACATCTAAAGGCCATCGGAGGGGGGGTCGCCCCACTATTAGCTCTGCCACTGCCTATAAGCTGCTATGAAGGGTGTAAAATGGTCTAGAAGAGAAAACCCTACTGCAGGGGGAGAGCTGGGTCAACACAGGTAGCCACAGGGGGCATGGCAGGCGCTCCTCTGCATTTCTGTGGAGACACCATACAGAATCTAGACCACCAGTGATTTATTTATTTTTCAGGTTGTTTTAGTTGCACTCCCTTAGGTGAAGCCCACTGGAAAGATTATACCTAGGGAGGCTTTCAAGATGGTTCTTCTTCTGTGTTGATTATGCTTTGCCAAAATAACCAGCGTTAAATACCCTGTGCTGAATACAGCCTGTACAAGATTTGGAGGCAACTCTCATGACTTCAGAGGGAATTTCGTGTGTATATATATAAAGCAGAATTTGGCATTGTTTAATCTGTCTTTGCTTTTAGTATACTGGTCAATTGTGACGTGACAAATGTTTAAATTTATAAACTATCAGGCAAATCTCCCCCGTGGTGGTTTGGGAAGTCAGAGACTGCATTCTGTTCCCAACTAGGGTTGCCAATTTTGGTTGGACGTATTCCTGGAGGTTTCATCACATGACATAATCTTTAATTAAAGATTAATCTTTAATTCCTGGAGATTCCAGGACAATACTGAAGGGTTGGCAACCCTATTCCCAACTATAGTACTATACATTTGGAGTAACTCATGGAGGTCACTGGGCTTGAACTTCTACTGCTTTGTGTAGTCACTTCCATCTGTGCAAAATGGCTATAAAAATAATAGCAAAAGCAGAATAGTCAAAGTTTTCACTTTGCACAGGTGTAAATGATTACCCAATGTCCAAGGCAGTGAAGAATCCAATCCCTGGGTTTATGCTGCCAGCACAATATCTGTCCCAGACCCTCAAAGGCATTTAGGCACCCAACTCCCATTGAAATCAGGAGTTAGGTACCTAGATACTTTTGAAGATCTGGGCCTTAAAGTGACTTGTCCAAAGTCACACAAGAAGTGTGAGGTGGAACCGAATATTGAACCTAGCACTCCCCAATACCAGGCCAGCAGCCTAAACACTGGACCAGCCTTCCTCCCACTGTGGTATGTGCACTTCAAACCACAGTGATTCTTTGAACCAATATACCCGCTGGGTTTATTCATTTAGGGCCTGATCCCGATCTCTCATCACTTTTTTAAAATAGTATTACTCCATTGACCATAGTGAGCTAGTCCTGACTTCCAGCCCTGTAAATAAGAGAATCAGAATACTTTGCTCACTTAAGTTTATTTTACTCTGAGTCTGATTCACATCTGTGTGGCATAAGTCTCGTCTTTTTAATTTTAATCATGATAAACAGTATTGTCTCTATAGGAGCTGTATGCACTATTTTACTACATTTTATAAAATTATTATACAAAATGAGTGAAAAATCAAGTTGTCAAGAGCCAACTGGTCTGCATTATTTGATCTGTATCTTTATATAAATGTTCTTCATACATACTTGGCCTTGGCTATTATTAATTTCACTGCCTGTACTGGGAATTGCTAGCACTTATACATGAAACAAAAGCCTGTCTTGTTTCATTGTATCGCTTGTAAATATTTCTACTTCCCTCTCAGAAATGTTGTTTAATAGCTTCTAATAATATCCTCAGAGAATGACAGCCATGCAGCAAGATCTCCTCCATCAACGGGACACAATAGAGAGGATTTGTTCTTATTCTCCAGTGATAACAGCTTGCCGGTGTCACAAAATATTTGGCTATGTCAGGAGTTCCCATACACAGATGCCAGTTGAGCGTGAGCCTCCAGAGAAGACATAAAAAAAGGGATAACAGGAGAGTAAATGGTGAAATCTTTTGCACCAGGAAGCAGCGGAGAGGCTTGGCTACCAATGAGACTCTCCCATTTGCAGTAAAAATAAAATAATGTGTAGAAAAGAATAGAAGAATATTAAAGAGGCAGAATTTGCAATAGAGTATGTTTTTAATGAAAATGGTAATTGAGGAAATACTTTCCGAAATGTCAGTATTAGTTGAGACAACAGTAGGGGAGGGCAGAGCCAGGAATGTCTTGATTCTGTTTGGGATGTTACTGAATCCTGTAACAGAGCTTAATTTAACAAGTCCATAAAAAACAGACAAACTTGATCTTATATGATTTTTCTCTGTCCCTGTATTGCCTGTTTGAAATGTGCAAACCTTTCCCATGTTCAGTACAAGAGAAGGAAGCAAATGTTGATATCTGATCCAATTTTCTGGTGGTTGAATCTTGTGAGCCCAGAGGTGAGGTTCAGATCAGTGAGTTCATCATATTTGCGTAGGCTTGTATCATTTGCTGCTATGCCAGAACTACATGTGGGACTAGGCCTCAGCTCTGATGCAACAGTAGAGCTCTAACCTCAGGGAGACAAATGTCCCCTTGTGTATATAATACAATATAACTGTTATGTACGTGAAAATATCAAATGAGTCTGTCCCCAGAAACGAGGGAGAATTTCAGAAGACGTTTAGGTCTTTGGTGACTAGGCCTCTCTTCTGATGGTACAAGAGTTCTCTGATATCATGGAAATTTTCGCCACTAAAACTTGGATATAATTATATCAAACAAAAATATAAAGAGTTCATTTCCAGTCATTATGAAATTACAGAGGTTAATATTTTCCAGACACACAAGCGCTAGGAATTTTTTTTTACCCTGATATGTCTAGTGACGACAGAAATATATATATATAAAAAAAATGCAGCCTGTCTTTCTGTCAGACTTAGTGAAAGTGGTCCCCTTGATCACATGGGACAGGCTTAGCGAAGCAGGGACACAATCTATCACCAAGCTGTGGATTTCCTTATTGCCTAGCAACACAGTAACTAAGGATTACACAGGTAAACTAGGTTTCCATTGCACATATGGACTTCCTGGAGTATTTTGCTCTTCTTCCTTCCTAAGAAGTTCTACTTGAGATATTTTGTAATTAATTATTCCTGTTGCGGTGGGATAGTTTTCCTTCCTTGAGCGTCTGCCTGGTGATTTCACCACTGAACTAGACTCAGATCCAACCTACATCGTGAAAAGTAGTCTGATAAGCCTTGATTACATTGCATTTAAAAGGTTGAGCTTGAGTCTAGTTCTGATTTTACAGTGGGTTGTTAAATCACTTTTACATTTGCACAGGCATTTGGGAGTGAGATTGATGCCTGATGTGTCTTGCTTTGTGGTTAGTCTTGATATCAGGTGCAGGTAGAACAGTGTCTCCAGCACGCTTTCTAACCAATGTGGATTTGAAGTTCAGTCCAACACTCACTCCTCCCTGCCAACCTGCAATGCCACAGGGCACTAGGGCAGTACACCTAAAACTTGGTTTGGTGGATGCACGTAACATTTTGTTTTGTTTCTGCTACTCTCCCTCCCCTGCCAACTTCCCTGACAATATCACTGTCAAATGCTTATTGTGAGACCAGAGGTATAAACAAAATCAGTTCCTTCCATTGTGTTCCCCAAATGGCAGTGTTCTTTCCATTATACACCGATGCAATTAATGATTTTCTATCTTCTGCAGAGACCTGAAGTGCACAACCTGTCCTCTGCAGCTTTTAATAAGGCCCAGGGAATAAGCTGTGCTTGGTCTTCACTGGGGTGAATATTATGAATCTTCCTAATCAAATGTATGTTGATGTAATGTCCATTATATATAGTTACAAACATATGTGTGCTGCATTTCCCAGCTCAACAGATATGACCCCCAGTGAAGGAATATGAAACCAGATGCACTTGGATGGCCATAAAGCCTACCCAAAAGGGGAAACTATCACATAAATTGGAGAGCTGCTTTGGAACGTCTTACTGTTAGCACAGTGATCTCTGTGTTGTCCTAACAGTGAGCTTGACCCCACCTTGATTTCACTCCTCCCCCCACTTTCTGCCAGAAATAAAAAACATATGGAGAAGGGATAAAGACAATAGCGTGTCCATTACAGTGGCTTAGGAATACAAATGGCAATACACAAATCACAAGATGATGGTGTGCAGAGCATTTGGACAAATCAGCACCTAGAAGGTGAAGGGAGGAAGGCACTAACCTGGACTTTAATATTTTGCTTATCAGAAGAAACAAGCTTCATAAAATTCCAAGTAAGAAACTCATCCAGTTTGGCCCTGAGATTGCTAGCAATTTACACCATAATTAGCCACATTATGCTATGCACTTATGACATACTAAACAACTGCTTCTTTGAGCAGGAGCGCTCCATAAATATAAGCTTTAAATGCGGTCACATGAAATCTCTCCATCTCCTGTACAGGAGTGACATTCAGTAAGGTGACATAAGGCCCTACCACTTACACTACTAGGCATTCCAGCAGACTTCACATGCATACTGACAAGATCTCCAAGGGCATCAGCAGGGTTTCTAAGAAGAGGAGAGTGCAATGGTATAGTAAATGCAATGTCAGTAAAACACACCACTCCATGAGGAAGCTGCCCTACACTGTACATGTGAGGAAGGACTGTGTGCTACTCTTTAGGCTGTAATTTCCTTCACTGAACAAACTGTCTCGTAGCACAGAGTTCTCAGGATGCTAGATGGGGCAGCAGCAGGCTGAGCAGAGGGGCCCTTCTGACCTCTCATTACAGTAACTTGTCCCTGCAATGTATCACACTTTTAGTTTCCCTGTCCTGAGCCACATATAACTGAGTTTGTGAAGTAAAATATAGAACTGGCACTTAAAGATCATGGAAATAGCCTTCCACCATTAGCACATCACTTGTCAGCCATTGCCGAGTTCCTTCCTTTACAAGCACAAAAGGACTAAAAAAATCCAAATCTGATAAAAAGTGTTACAGGCCCTTTGTGAAAGGTAACTTTCAGAATAAATCAAAGCTGCCCAGTCTGTAAGAGTGAAAACCATGGGAAACATGGCTCCCACTTGCTGTAATTGACTAGGTGCAGTATAAAGTTGGTGATAGGATTCAGCCGAAACAGCAGCTAGCATCATTAATGTGAGTTCCGAGGGTGCTTAATTGACCCCTATGGATCATCTAAAATTAAAGCCAGTAGACTAATCAAATGTTAAGTGTGCAGTTGTGTTTTTTTCCCCTAAATAATCATTACAAACTTCTATATTATGGTAGAATATAGGGAAAACCTAAATCCAGTCTTCCAGTAACCCAAAAGGTTTTGTTTTTGCTTTGATTATGTAAAATTTCCTGGCTGGTCATCAGCTCTGCAGGATGCAGGAGCATAGCACAATGAGAATAAAGGCCTGGTCTACATTGCAAAGCTAGGTCGATGTAAGTTGACTTGCATCAACCTACTTGTCCATGTGTCTACACCAATATTTGTCTCCTGCTTATGTAGGCACCACATTAGAGTGACGCAGTAACACCCCCTTCCCGAGCATTGCATAGCCATGGTCAACCTACTCAGGTCAATGCAGGGCAAACATAGACACTGCATTGCTTGTGTTGACCCCAACATTTCTCTAGCAGCTGCCCCACAATGCCCTTGTCTCTGCAACAGTGGCTGCTCCGGTCACTCTGCTGGTCAGAGGTCACAGAGACTGGAAGACCATCCCACCTTTAGCTCTCCCCCCCTCCCCCACCACCCTGGCATGTTTTTGAAATGCCTTTTCCAGATTGCCCACTTTTGTGAGCAACCCTAGCCGCTTACCTTTGTTGTTTGCATCTGAGCATGCCAGCTCCATGCACAGAGAGAACTACCTGGAGCAGGCAAAAAGTCTTGGCTCTCCTACGCCCGTCGGGAGAAGTGGCTGTGCAAGCAACAGAACAACAGAAAAAATAGCAACATCTTTGTGCAGATTTCACAGGGGATGCAAGTGGGGTCACGAAGGGATGAGCAGCAGGGCTGCAGGAAAGTGAACAAATTTTGCCAGGGATACCAGAAGGTGAGGGAGAGCAACAAGAAATTTGGTGCTGCCTGGAGACCTGCCACCTTTACAATGAACTGCATGCCATGCTTGGAAGTGGCCCCGCACCTGTGCCCTGCAGACAAGTGCGGACACTTTGCAGGAGCCCAAGGTGCCCTACCATGAACAGCGAGGAGGAGGAGCAATGGGGAGACTCCATGGAGAAGTCTGTGAGTCAGGAGCTGTTTAAAGTCCCACCAGGCAAATGCAGATGAGCCTACTGGTGAAGGAGAAGGGAGCTCAGATAAGTGTGTACATGCATTTTTCCTTATGATACTTTTTTTGATTTTCGTTGCCCAAATTCTCATCTCCTGCCTTCCTCCCCATCCCGCCATTGTTCCCTGTAAAAGTGGCACCCATGCGATTCGCAACGTTATAGAACAAAAGCATTGATTTTCAATTGCTTACTTTACTGGTATAATGTTAGAAAATAAAACATTAGGGGATAAATTCAAAGAGATTAGTATGGCAGTCTGATTACACAATCCACAGCAGATCAGTGTCCCATGCTTGGGTAGAGGTAGCACAAACAGAGGTAGAATTGGCATCTGCTTTTCATTTCTTTGGTTTGTTACGTCAGGCATGGGGCTGGGGGTGGAAATACGACGTACTTTGTTTATCTGAATGGGGTGTCCCTTTTATCCTCTTGAGTGATCTTGATGAAACTTTGATGGAGATACTCTACAATCCTCTCCTGAACATGTCTAGAGATGGCAGTGTTGTTTCTTCCACCGTGATATGAGACTTTCCCACACCACTCTGCAATGAATTCAGCTGGCACCATCACAGCAAACAAGCTATCTGCATATGGGCCTGGGCAGCTTCAGGATGCTGGTAGCAGCTGGGTCCTCTGTGCGTTTGTCATGCTCAGAAGTGAAATAGCCAAAATCACCACTGTCTGTGAAAATAGTGCCAATATTCACTGCACTTTCCCTATACCTATAGCTGGAGGCACCATCACCCCACTACACCCGGCTAGGCTAGGCAATACTCACCATTGTCTGAGCTGCAGAGCCGTGCTGTAAAGAGATGCTCCAAAGCTAAAGTGACAATTAGCATTTCTTATTAAAGACTGTAGCTGAGGCGAGGCTTGGCCTGGCCTGAGTAATTAACACATGGAGGGAGGGCTCATTTCTTGGAAGATAGAATTAGGGAGATAAACAGATCATTAGGCTAAATAACGTAAGTAGATCCGTCAGCCAGGTAAAAAGACAGAATGACTGAGTCAGCTAAGTTAAGAGGGAGAATACCCATGGAACCATTTAATCAGAACAAGATAATAATGGACACAATATAAGTTAGGAATGTAGAGATGAGGTAAAGAGTACATTGAGCATAGAAAATGTATGGACAGAGCATGCTGCACAGGGATTGGTTCCTGCAAAGTACCGTATATACTCGTTCATAAGCCGAATTTTTTTAGTAAAAAAGGGAAGCACCAGAGAAGGGGGTTGGCTTATGAACGGATATAGAGAGGGAGAGGTGGGATGCAGCCCCTCCCCCCAACAGAAGGAGCAAGGAGAGGCAGCACAGCCAGCAGAGCCAGAAGGGAAGAGGCGGGGCCAGAGTCTCTCCGCTTCTGGCCACGCTGCTCTTCCCCCAGCCTCTGAAGCAGCTGCAGCTCCAGGGCTGGCAGGCTGCAGCTGTGCCGCTCGGCCTCGTGCCCCAGAGCAGGCTGTGGCCACCCTGCCGGAGCACGCTGCGGCCGTGCCACCTGGCTCAGCCCGCTGGAGCAGCTTCAGCCAGGTCAGAGACATCCTCCCCGGCCCTCCCCAGATAAGGTGGGAAGGGATGGGATGGGGAGAGTGTGGGGGTCCCGGGCTAGGGGTGAGGTCATGTAGGGGGTGGTCACAGGGGTTACTCCCCTGACTCCCAGCTTCTCCCCCCCAAACAATTTCCCCACCAGTTGCTGTCCCGGCCCGTCAGGGTAAGCAGCTGGCGCGCCGGGACACTTTGTTTACTTAGGTTTACCTCCATGCCTGCGGACGCTCGAGGTAAACAAACCATCTCAGCCCACCAGCGGCTTTTCCTGATGGCCCGGGAACCAAAGTTTGCTGACCCCTGAATTATAGGGTCGGTTTATGAACAGGTTATAAAAATTTTCCATTTTTACTTATCCATCTTGTGGGGGTCGGCTTATAAACGAACCAGCTTATGATCGAGTATATACAGTAATCCAAAAATGTATGTGATATTCACTCTATATGATTTTATGAAAATATGCTAATGAGTGTGAATATAATGTAACTGGAATATGCTTCATGCAAAAGGTCTCTTCTAAGGTATCATTACAAAGCTTATAATCTATTGAGTGTGGTCATCCTATTTGTATAAATGTATCACTCTTGTATCTGAAACTAGAAATATGAAATATAACTCTGAGGTCCTATTGTAGTTATGCAAAGTGTGGGCCATTAATGGTGGTTTGGAATCTTGATGGCTCCCATTAACCAGGACAATTGACTGTGGATGGCTCTGTTTGCTTGCAGGCCTTCCTGTGAGTCAGGCTGGAAGGAATGAGGGCTTGGAGTCTTACAGTGTCATGTGATCATGTGACCTGAACTGGAATCCATCTTTAACCTGGTGCTTTTCCAATTGGAAGGAGGGGTGGGAACCCAGAGAGGGACAAAGGATTCCCGCCTTGTACAAAAGCTATATAAGGGGGTGGAACAGAACAAAGGGGGCTGCAATCATGAGAAATCCCCTAACTACTGCCTGAGCTGGAACAAGGACTGTACCGGGGAAAGGATTGCGCCCAGACTAGGAAGGTGTCCAGTCTGTGAAAGAAGCTTATAGAAACATCTCTGAGCGTGAGATTTTATCTGTGTTCAGTTTTCTTACTGTATTAGGCTTAGACTTGCGTGTTTTATTTAATTTTGCTTGGTAATTCACTTTGCTCTGTCTGTTATTACTTGGAACCACTTTTTGTATTTGGATCCTACTTTTTGTATTTAATAAAATCACTTTTTACTTATTAATTAACCCAGAGTATGTATTAATATCTGGCGAGGAGGGGGGGGGCAAACAGCTGTGCATATCTCTCTATCAGTGTTATAGAGGGTGAACAATTTATGAGTTTATCCTGTATAAGTTTTATACAGGGTAAAATGGATTTATTTGGGGTTTGGACCCCATTGGGAGCTGGGTGACCTGAGTGTTGGAGACAGGAACACTTCTTAAGCTGTTTTCAGTTAAGCCTGCAGCTTTTGGGGGACGTTGTTCAGACCTGGGTCTGTGTTTGTAGCAGGCTCGCGTGTCTGGCACAACCAGGCAAGGTACTGAAGTCCCAAGCTGCCAGGGAAAATGGGCTTAGAGGTAGTCTCAGCACATCAGTTGGCAGTCCCAAGGGGGTTTCTGTGATCCAACCCATCACAGTAATGAGATGTATAAATGTATATAAAGGGAGATGGTTTCTGTGTAACTAAGGAGCTGTGATGTACCCTGCCTCCACCCGCCTGTGTTCGAGTCTGATCAACTCAGCATAGTAATGCTGTATGCCAAATAAAGATACTTGAATGACGAAGTGTGGAGTTGAACTGAGTTATTGAGAAGCTGCATGGAAAGAGGTCTTAGAGGGAATCCCAACATTTGTGGTGCCATGATTTTGACCTGGATCCATATGACCATGAGCAAAGAGAACAACCATGAATGGAGAGAGAGAGAGAGGTTTCTGCTGGAAAGGGACAAGGACTGAGAGCCACATCAGGAAATGCATCAGGACATTATGCGTTTGCTCAGGCAACAAACTCAGATGCTGCAGAGCATTACTGACCTTTATGCCCAAAGACCACGGACTCAGCTGCCTTTCCAATCTGTGGAGAACTCCATGGTTGGTTCTCCCTACACTTCCCAACATACCAGGTGGCACATGGTGTGCATCCTTATCCCTACCATTCCATGCTGGAGGACGACAAGGAGAACTATAGCAACACATACGCTAACCACAGTTTGGTGCATGTGTTGCCACACCATACTGCATTGTAATAGGTTTTAGATACATGGAAATAAATGTTCACTTTGTAATTCCATTTTTACTCTGGGGTTTAAAGTGTAATTCACCCTGTTCCAGTGTTGGTGAAAGATTTTTAACCTTGTGCATTGGTTCACACTTTAATGTTGTTTAATATTGCTCTTTCTTTGCACACAAAGTACTATTTTTGGAAACTCAGAGTATCTTCACTAGTTTACACCAAGCATTACAGCATTCAGAGTTGCAGGCAATAATTCCCCCCATATTTAATCTCCGTACACGAGACACACTGTTTCATAAAAGCATCAAATGCCACTATTGGGGCTGACTGCTCAAGGTGCAGAGAGGGGGTAGCTCAGGCTGCAGGCAGGGGGTAGCTAGGGGCTGTGTGGGCAAGGGGGTAGCTCAGTGCACCGAGGGGGGTTGCTAGGGGCTGTGTGTGGGCAGGGGCATAGCTCAGGGTGCAGGCAGGGGGGTAGCTCAGGGTGCAGGGAGGGGGGTAGCTAGTGGCTGTGTGCAGGCATGGGGGTAGCTCAGGATGCAGGCAGGGGGGTAGCTCAGGGTGCAGGCAGGGGGTAGCTAGGGGCTGTGTGCCAGGAGGGCTCCCCTGCGGTCCCTGTTCCCTGAGGGCTCTGCCACCCACGGAGCCTGGTCCCCCCGCCCAGGAGACTCTTACCGGCTGTGTGAGCAAAGGGGGCTGGGAGCTGAGGAGCAGCTTCAACCCCCTGCACTGTAGCAGCAGGAGATGAGGGAACACCACGGCACCAGCCAGAGCAGCAGCTGTCCCGCACTGCCCGACTCCGGCTTCCCACCTCCGACCTGGCCAGGAGGTGGGGAGAGAAGGAGGTGCAGGGGTGTGTGTGGGGGGCTGCCCCAGGACTGCCCTCCTCTTGCAGTGTAGTTTTTTGGGGGGGCAGCACCCCCGGGTCCCCCAACTCTGCCCATAGGCTCAGGGCTTCTGCCCCATGGGGAGCACTGGGACTCCGGGCTCCGGAATTCAGCCCTGCTGCTCCCGGCTTCAGCCCCGCAGGCCCTGGCTTCAGCCCCGCAGGAAATGCTGGGGCTTGGGCTCTGGGTTTTAGCCACGGGGCCCAACAGCCCCCCCTGGAAAGGTTTGCGGACACCCAGCAGGCCGCGGACCCCCTGTTGAGAACTGCTGGCCAAGAAGATGTTTTTCTCACTGAGACCCAATCTAGTCCATAAACAACATTAGTGACCCTTCAATCTACCAAAAGCACATTCAACAGTCATTCTGCACCTACAGAGCTGGTAGTTGAATCTTTCTTTGGTGCTCTCCTGGTGGCCAGGGTACAGCTTTAGGAGCCAGGGGAGCAGGGGACAGGGTGGGTCCTCAGAATCACTATTAGCATTTCAACATCGCCAATGGTAATGTGCTGATTGGGGAAGAATGTCTCTACTTGTAGGTTTTTTTTAAAGTCCTGTGCTTAAAGATGTGAGCATCATGCATCTTCCCTGACCAGTCAAACTGGCATCAGTGAAGTATCCGCAGTGATCCACTAGTGCTTGCATAACCATGGAAAAGTATCCCTTTCTGTTGATGTACTCAGTGGCAAGGGTGCTGGTCCCAGAATAGGTGACATCTATTGTCCCACTGCAGTTCGGGAGCCCCGCAGCTGCAAATCTGTCAACTATTTCCTGTGCATTACCCTGAGATCAGGTCCTGTGTAACAGGAGATGCTTAATGGCCTTACATACTTGGACGATGATGTCCCCCACTGTGGATTTTCCAGCTCCAAACTGATTTCCCACAGACTGATAGCAATCCAGCATTGCAGGTTTCAGAACATGATCCCCATGGGCGCCAGGTTTGTATAATTTTTGGTGGTTCCCACAACGGGTCCAAGCAGAGCCGTCCCATCCATAGGACAGAGTAGGGCAACCACCCTGGGCCCCGCGCTTTGGGGGACCCCCACACTTCAGGGGCACGTGGGATCCAGGGCGGCCTGGTGGTTTAGCGGGGAGCCTGGCACCAGCAGCACCGAGCGACCCAACCCACCCCTGCTCTGCCCCCGCCCCCATTCCATCCCTTCCTCCAAGCCCCCGCCCTCACCCCGCCTCTTTCCAGCTTCTCCCCCCCCCCCAAGCGACGGCGGGAGCCAGCAGAGCGGAGTGGGGTGGGCTGGGGCCTGGTCACTCGCTGCTACTGGTGCCAGGCCCCCCGCTAACCCGCTAGGCCACCTTGGACCCTGCATCCCCCTGAAGCACGGGGCCCCCCAAAGCACTGTAAGCCCAAACATTGGTGGAGCTGGGACAATGTTCTTAAATATTGGTGGAGCACGGGCACCACGGGTCCATATAACTCGCTGCCTATGGGTGTCCCTGCACTGGAGGCCTGGAGCAAGCTCAGCACACAGATCCAGGAATGTGACCTTTTGCATCTGAAAGTTCTGCAGCAACTGCTCATCATCCCAAACCTGCTTTACAATGTGATCTGACCAATGAGTTCTCATTTCGCAGGGCCAGATGTGGTAATCCCCCTTGAAGAGCTGCTGTGAAAACCAACAGCAGCCTGTTTTTTTTTTTTTGCTGTGACCATCAACATCTGGTTCTGGTGCTTGAACATCTCTGCATCTTCCTCATTGCAATCCTGGTTGTAGTAGTACTCATTCAAGTTCTGGAAATACAGGAGAATTGTGCATCCTGGATTAGCAACATGCATGAGAATTGTGCTGAGCTGTGCAGAGTCCATGCTTCTGACAAAGAGACGGTGGAGATTGAAAAATGGCCTGTAGGTCTGTGGTATTTTAAAACATGGCCCAAAAATTATGGGATGTGGAAAGCATTATGAACAGGAGAAAGTGACATGGTGGGAACTCAACCCTAGCCTCTAGGAATCCTTGGGGAAATTGATGGTATCCCTCAAAACACTGCAAAAATGTTCCACAATCATTGAGCTGGAGGGCAGCGTGGGACACGCTGGAATACCTACCTGAGGTGCACTGCATTTTACATTGACACAAGCACTCATTCTGAGTAAGTGCAGCAGTAACACAAGCACGCAAGTGTGCTCTCAAAGTTGGTGGCAGTTTGCTGACATAACTTGCATTGACTGAACTTTGTAGTGTAGACATGACCAACGTGATAGATTTTAGCAACTCTTCTCCTTAGCCCAGATGCACAAAGGTACTTAAGCTCCCATCTTTCATTGATTTCAATGGAAAATAGGAGTGTAAATACCTTTGTGGATCTGGGCCGTTGTAAATAAACTGGTAAAATGATGCTACTGTCATGACCCTGTGATTTCCACCTATATACATGTATAAATATTTGATGGTACGTCAAATGTATTTTGAACATGTGTTTACTATAATATACTATACTAAAATGAAAAACAGAATACACTCCAATTGCTTCCTAAATATTTTGCCTGATAAATCTGGAACACGTTAAAAATATTTTAGGAATAATTGAAACATTTCACACATGCAGCATTGATGCAGCATACTTTTTTATATCTAAACCATGTGTGCACTCCCCATATTTGTCCAATAGGCATTGTGAAAGGAGCCTTCTGATTTGCTGGCAGTTGTTCTGACTTTGTGAGCATCTAACCAGTATAACCACACAGGTCAGGATTTATTAGCCTAGGCAGCACATCACAACACAAAGGCAGGTATCCAACATGAAATTTGCCACAAAATGCTGCAACCCCCTACTGCTTTCTCTTGCAACCTAATCCAGAAAACATGAATTGATGGTGGGTCCAGCAGAGGAATCACATGGGTCTTTTGCTGTTTTATGGAAATGTTTTTGGAAAATATTTTCCTGGGGTAATCAATCATAGAACAATCGTGCAATACATTTGCTTTATGTAGAGGACCTGATCCTGTAACTATTCTTCCATTGGTCCTTCGATTGATTTCAGTGGACATGTTATTTCAATATAAAGTGGTCTCTCTATTGCTGTATACAGAAGGAATATCATCTTCCTACTCCCATTGGATATTCCCATGTTTATACATTCAAGGATCATGTTAGCCCTCTTTGTCACACAACTGCACTGGAAATTTATGTTCAGTTGCTTATCCACAATAATTCCCTGAGGCCTTTTCAGAGTTGTGGCTTTCCGTGATACAGTCCCCCATTCTGTAAGAATGATTTTTTTTATTTGTAGATTTATGATCTGGATTTGGCTGTGTTAAAATGCATGTTTGACTGAACCAAGTTTATGAAGTGAGCCAGATCACCTTGCATCAGTGATCTGGCCTCATCATTATTTACCACTCCCCCAATCTTCGTGTCATCTGAAAATTTGATCAGCAACTAATTTATATAGTCTTCTAAATCACTGATTTAAAAAATATTTAAGTGTTGGGCTAAGAACCATTCTTACAGGACTCCACTAAAAACACTCATATTCATTGGTAAATACCCTTTAACATTTACATTTTGAAACCTGTTAGTCTTTAACCCATTTAATATGGTCCTGTGATGGGGTACACCTGACCTTTGTGGCTCCCTACAGGAAGCCCCACGGTCCTACTCCACCCCACCCCAGGAAGCAGTGAAGGTGGGGCCTCCAGGCCTGCCTAAAGAGGCCTCACAGAAACAGCCAATCAGAGTCCAGCAGGGTCAGATAAAAGGAGCTGCAGGGGCTTAGCTGGTCAGTTTCTGGTTGGGACCCGAGATGTGAAGAAGGGTACTCTGCTCTGGCAATAGAGAAGAACCTGAGGCTACTGGCCCTGAGATAGTGCTGGAGATAAAAGGGGTCTAGTAGGAAAAAGACTAGGGAAATAGCAATAAGTAACCAGTACATGGCTGCTGTGCATGGGGTCCCTTGAGTTAGAACTTGGAGTAATGCGTGGGCTCATGTTCCCCTACTGACCACAGTTAAAGTGGCATAAACCTTAAGAAGTTAGACAGGCCTTATTTGGGGGCCTGAATTTAAAGGGCCCAGAGCTGGGGCTGAAGATCATGGTGAGGGGGAATAGATTGCTTATTTGTTAGACTCTTCAATAGCTTGGAAGAGGTTTGTTAGGACTTTGTGGCTCAGCTAGAGGGCTAGGCCACTGAAGGTTGTCTGGCAGCCTGCAGGGGACACTAGAGGTGAGAAAAGAACTGCGATACCACACCCAGCTGATAGGAGATGCTCCAGACGTGAGTGCCCCCTTTAGAGCCATGTTGATTTTATAGGGTGCTCTATTTTTACAAGAATATCATGTGAGACTAAGTCAAATTTTGTTCAGAAGTCTAGGAAGATTACATCAACTGGTACTTTTATCAGACTTTGTCAAACATACATGATCCCATTATTTGACAATACCTATTTTCCATGAAACCATGTGGATTGGCATTAATTATTTGTCTTCTAACTATTTATAGAATCCCATATCATTCTTTTCAGTATATTTCTTTTCACTGGTCAGGCTAAGCAGTCTATAATTACTTGGCTCATCCCATTTACCCTTTTAAAAAAAATATTGGCACAACAGTCACTTCAGTCCTCTGGAATTTCCCATTTCCAAATCTTATTAAAAATTCATATTAATGGTCCTCAGCCAACCCTTTAAGATTCTAGTGTGCAGGTTATCCAGACCTGCTATCTTATAATGTTTAAGCTGTTTAACATCTTCTTGACTTTCTGTTAAGCCAGAAATTATTTCATCATCTTGATAAATTCTCCAATTTTGGTCCATCAGAACAGGGATTTATGAATGAGATTATAAAGGGATTGCCCACAATAATGGGGGACTGGATTTGATGATCCAGTCCTATGTCCTGTGTTCCTATGAACAGATATATGTATTGAACACTTCTGTGTTATTGACTGACAACTTTATTATCTCCTTTAAATAATGGATTTTTGCCAGTGTTAGGATTCCTTTGTTTCCTGATGTGTACAATCCTTATTGTCTTTCATATTCAGTCACACCCCCTTTCTCTATCCAAAGAACAGAGGAGAGGTAGCTGGTCAGTACAGCTTAAGATAAATGAAAGGGGCTCAGGTGGAGAAGCAGTGGCTCCCAGGAGACTGAGGTCATGTGATTCAGTAACTTTTTAAAAGCCTGAGCTGGGGAGTAGAAGTACCTCTGTGCGCATTCTCCAGAAACTGACTTGGGCAGAGCTTTGATCCCACTTCAGAGGCTGATAAAAAGTGTAAATGTCTTTGTGGAAACTAATTTTTTGTATCTTTACCTTGTGAGTAGCCTGGATACTCTTCAGCTAGCTGCCTGGCATAGTAGTGCAAAGACATGCTGATTTCATGCTTCTCAGAGAATATTACAAATGATGGTGAAGATACACCTTAAAAAGAAATGTCCCTTTAAACAGCTTTACCAATGTATTACATTTAATATGTGTATTGTGATTGCATGTTGAAAATGCAAAGGAATTGGTTGTGGACTCTGTCCTGAGTAGTGTGAATGAAGGTGGCCTTAATTGGTGATTTGCTTTAATGTTTTTTTTCCCCTAATGGTCTTGGTGGGATTTGCACTTCAGTAACCTTACCGATAACTAAGTGGATCTTCTCTTCTTTTTGAGGTGCCAGAGGAAAGAAGAAAATGAGAATTTCAGTAAAAGCTTGAATCTTATTGGGGGAGGGGAACTAAAATTGTGGCTTGAAAACAGATGGAAGATCATGATAAATGGCCAAGCATCAACCTGAGGGATGGTGTCTGATGGACTATTACAGGCATTTGCACATACTTCTATTTAACATTTTGATTAATGTGGAATGCTAAGCAGATAACACACTAATGAAACCAACTTCTTCTAATTCAGTATCTTGAACATTTCAAGATGGAGGAATGGCCCAAAGGGACTCAAAGTTGTTGGTGGAGTATGCTCAATCCCACTCCCACAATATCACCCAACCTACAGTTGAAAAGTCAGGAAACTGCCTCCAGATGAGGCTTTTTACTATGTAGTCACTTGCATTTTTGCTGTAATATTGCACAGCTAAGATGCCTACACAGTAAACAGCATCAGCAGGCAAACTGAAAAGCTTTAGAGTTGGTTGGGCAAACAGTCTGAAGTTCAGATGCTGATCCAAACCTATGAAGGCCTACGCAACTCTGTTCTCCACCTGTTACTGCCACACCTCCCAATCAGAGAACTCTACCTGTTGATACATTCTAGGTAAAAAGCCGGTTCTTTCCCGGTTCTCCCATTCAGCATCTGGGGACCACATGGCAGACCTTCACCCCAGTGGTTACCTCCCTCCCTCTTTCCTTTCCTCTTTGAGAGGGGCCTGGGCTCAGATCCACAAAGGTTCTTGGGCATTGTGATGCTCAGTATCACAATGCCTAATTTTTAGGTGTCTACAAAATCACTCAATTACAATCCACAAAGCCTAAGTTATGTGCCTAGGCTCCTATGCAATGAATGGGGAGAGATCGGCGCCATAGAATGTGATCAACGAAACCCAGCATGCTAGGTTAGAAGCTGCCTATGCTAGCCAATGGGAGATGCGCAGGAGGAGGATGTGTCCTAAATCACACCTCTCTCACAGAGCTAGTGCCTAAGTCTGGCTGCAGGGAGTACCTGTCTCTGCTTGTGATCCACAAACTGGGAGAAGACAGGCGTCTACATTGCATGTGGGGCACAATCCCATAGGTGTGATCAGAAGCTGTTGGATGCCACCCAACAGGCAGGGCTTGGGAAAGGGAGGGAGTAGGTGGCTGCTCTTCCTTATACCTGTTAGCTCAGTGGATAGGGTATTCCCCTGGGATGTAGGACACCTATGGTTCAACTACCCTCTCTGCTTGGTGAGGAGAAGGAATTTGAGTAGGGATCTGCTGCATCTTAGATTTATTATGTGTATTTAAAATTACTGTATTACTAGAAGATAGGAAAATAAATATCCAGTGTGCTATTATAGTGCTTACATATAATTTTTCTGGGCTATTAACCCAAATCTCCTATCTTCTCAAGAGAAACACTTTTTTCATACAGTATGTTCCTCAGTCTTACTTATAAAGAGACTATTTGTCTTGCTCTGTAGAAGTATCTTCCCCAGGGATTGTTTATTTAGAGCTATTTTATGTAATACTTCATAAGGGGAGGGAAATGATCCTTAAACTTTAAGGTGAATTTCTCCCCTTGTTGTGGTTGGTTGGCAATAGGCTCTTAAGATGGGTCTGGTCAGGGTTTCTGCACTTCCTGTCAACTGCAGAGGAAGTCTCTTCCCTTGCTCCCCCCAAGCCCTATACTAGCCCACACCAGGGAAGTGCTAAAAGGGGTTTGGGGGATGATCTCTGGGGTGGGGATATGGGATTTGTAACTAAGTGGGGTCAGTGGGCCAAAACGGACTAAAGAGCTATGGAGTGGCCAGGGAAATACTTCTTGCCAGCCCTAGAGAATAGCCTTGGTTTGGAAGGTAGATTCCATCTCCAGTCACCATGGTATTCCCTGGTTGGGGCTTGGGATGTAAACTGTTTATTCAAATCATATTAATATTGATTACCACTCTTTGAGCCAATTAGATCCATCCCATTCACGTACCTTTCAGGCACTTCCATTTTGGCATAAGAACAGACATACTGGTTCAGACCAATGGTCCATCTAGCCCAGTATCCTGTCTTCCGACCAATGCCAGGTGCCCCAGAGGAAATGAACAAAACAGGTAATTATCAAGTAAACCATCCCCTGTCACCCATTCTCAGCTTCTGGCAAACAGAGGCTAGGGACACCATCCCTGCCCATCCTGGCTAATAGCCATTGATGGACCTACCCTCCCTGAACTTATCTAGTTCTTTTTTTAACCCTGTTATAGTCTTGGCCTTCACAACATCCTCTGGCAAAGAGTTTCACAGGTTGACTGTGTGTTGTGTGAAGAAATACTTTCTTTTGTTTGTGTTAAACCTGCTGCCTATTAATTTCATTTGGTGACCCCTTGTTCCTGTGTTATGAGAAGGAGTAAATAACACTTCCTTATTTACTTTCTCCACACCAGTCATGATGTATTATGATGGAAATTCAGAAAGCAAAGAGAAAGATTTAGCAAACAAATTATCACCTCAAGGTTATGGTATATAAAGTCTTCTGTCTAATCTGTTACAGTTGAGACTGCATGATTTAACTTTCTTCTTCAGGTTCTTCAAATAGTTACACAAAATACTGAGAAAACAACTCAAACTCTCAATGGTTGTTCAAGTCAATCAACCAACACTTTGATTCTACAAACCTGGGCTAGCAACTACAGAATAGGCTTTCTCTTGAGATTGTTATTACTAAGTGGAAAAATACTATATCTTTTCAACTTCAGACATAGAGAACGCATGTGTATTGTGCTTTTTTTTTGTAATGACACTACCTGTGCTTAATGGCATTTTACAGGTGGGTGGGAAAACAAATCTATACCACAAACATATTTTCACATCTCTTGTCATTCCTGGCTAGAAGTTCTATATACATATATATGTCAACAGCTCTTTTGAATTGCAACATGGGTTGGCTTCAGGTTCACTTTGAGTTTTGGGTAAAGATTCAATTATTTCATGTGAATTTTTTCATTCCTAATAAGAAAACCATACTTGCATCATGTAAGTTTAGTTTTATGTACCTAGAACTAAATTTATTTTGGAAAGTCAGGGGAGATGACATGTTCAGAAGAAACAATACACTGCCATGATATTATAAAATTGGCAATCTGGGTCATGTTTAATTCACTTGCCAATAACTCTCCTGTTCCCAGAATCCTTAGATATTTCTGCTTCATGGGCATTTTAGCATCAACACTAATTCTTACTGTCATTCATATATAAAACTTATATTTCCATGCCCCCTGAACATGAAAAGTATAAACTAAACACTACCATAGATGACTTACTGCTCCTACCTCGCCCCCCAAAAAATTCTAGTGAAAGCAAGGCAAATGGTGTGTCTTAAACCCATAATAGCATAGGAATCCAATCAGCAAGCAACCCTGCATGTCTAACTAAAGATCAATACTTGCTACTTGTATAGCACTTTCCATTTAAGAATCTCAAGGTGCTGTGAGGAACCGCAGGTTTGGAACCTGGGCCAGCTGGTGACTGCCACATCCACGCTACCACCCAATGGCTTGGCAGGAAGCCATTGATGGGCTATGGCCCAAGTACCACAGCACACGCTGCCCACAAAGGGCCTAACTGGCAGTTCCCCTTGGGACCCATGATTGGTCCAGGTGCACTACTTAAGCCTAGAGGGAACACCAGGAAGTTGTGTAACTACGTGGATCCCCAGCTGGCTGCCACAGCAAGCCCTGCTCCTTTGCCTTGCTCCCAACTCCAGCTCTGACCCTCAGCTCTAATTTCTGGCTTCTGGCTCTGATCCTGGGCTCTAGTCCTGGGCCCCTGACTGTCTCCACCCACTAAGCATGACTGCCCATGCCTGGCCATGGCAGGTGCTCTACAGACACTAAGCAACTAGATTGTGGTTTCTCTGCCCCTTAGTCAGGAGCTGCACTGCCCAGGAGGAGTACTGGAGAGACTGTGCCTCAGAGGCATGCTCCTTGCATGTGAGGAGAGTGATCTGCTCCCCCTAGCATGTCACCCCTACTCTGTAAGCTAAAGGAAGTAACCCCTTGCCCTACCTCCTATTAGGAGTCCCATTGCAGGGGTGGAGGGGATGTCTCTGTGCTCCCCATAACACAGTGACTGCTATTGTGAGTGTCCCTTATGCAGCTTCTCTTGTGGGAGAGGAAGCATCTTGCTTATCCCTGTGTAGCTCCACAGGGGCTGCTCATGATCCAGCCCTAATGCTTGTCACCCCACATTCCTGAGAGGTGGATAGGTGCTAAGGGCCCTATTTTTGCTTGTTGGATGTGTGACCACTGACAAACATGACAATTCAAAGTGAATTTAAACCTATCAACATGTGCATAATGCATGTCCATGTCTATTAATTGCTGTTGGGGAAACACACCCACAATGCCATTCTGGACGAGGTAACAGATCATTCCAACTCCATGTGGCCACCACCATCAACCCTGACATCCAGGAACCAATGAATAATCTTAACTAGCAAGAATGTAGAATGAGAGCCAATAGTATAAGTTAAGTCCTTCTACAATGCATGCAGAAATCTATTTTGAGATTAATGTAAACCTGTAAGAAATACTTGCATGCTAAGACCCATATATCTGCAAGCGTAGTCTTTAGGGGGGCTTCTTGTGTTTCAAAAGTGACTGGTTTTTTTTAAATGTAGGCTCTCTGTATTTTTCACAAATCTAACTTGAACCTGAGATGTGAACAGGGAATCTGGATTGTAAATTATGCATCAATTCTGCAAACACTTGTATTTATGGGCAGTCCCATTTACCTTGGTGAGACTACACACATAAGTAAAGTTTATTGCTATCATTATAAATATATCTTAAGACTGTTCAAGCTCAGGCAAAGTAGGTTTGCATGTGCTTAAGTCCTGTGCTCAATGAGGAATTCAGTATCTAGGTTTCGAGGCATCAGATAATATAGCCCCACATACGTTTGTACCTGAACCCAATTTTAGGTGAGAATGCTTTTAATACAATGTAGCCTGCTAGCACAGATGGGTCTAAACTGTCTTTAAAGCAGTTTTATAAGATGTGTTAGAAAGTAGGTGGGCTCAGACATGGTCTTTAAATGCAACAGGCCAGATCCTCAGCTGGTATTAATTGGCATAGCTCCACTGACTGACATAGAGCCATGCCAATTTACTCCAGCAGAGGATATGGCCCACATGGTCTGTTTAATCTATTTAGCCACTTTAGAGTAAGATGGCTTTAAACTGTGCTCAAAATGACCTGACGAAATAACTCTTCCTTACAAGAATTAGATCGTGTCCAGAGAGATTGGCTTATAAAACTGATTCTTCTGTACTGCAGAAGTGCAGTGGGCGTCTGAGTTCTTTGTTGGGGGTGAGAAATAAGACAATAATTAGAAATGAGCTCAGACCTGAACATCTCATCTCACTACCCTGAATTTGGGGAAATTTGAATCCAACACCAAATTTAGCAGCCTGGTCCAATCTTTTGCTTAAACCTTCATATATCTTTGATAACATTGTGACCATATATCATGGTCACAATGTTAACCTCTTGGACTACATCCCTCTGTTAGCCAAGTTCATAGGAGGTGAATCTTCTGTACAAGTTATATCTAAACTGTGCTGTATTGGAGTCCTGAGTACACATATGCATCCCTTAAGCTGATTATCAGGCAAGAACACATTATATTAAACAAATTACTGGCTATTACAAGAAACATATTTCACTAATTGGCTTCTGGGGCAATATTTTATTGGGCAATGATTATCAATAGGCAAATTGTGGCACTTGTTTAATATTAGAGCTTTATTCTAGCCTAAGGGAAAGGAAAGACTAAAGGATCAAGGAGACAAATGAAAAACAAACATGGAAAGCTGCAAAGTTAAAAACACTAAGGGGAGGAAGCCACAAGGGAACTGGATTAGGTTTCAGAGTCTCAAAAAAGAGTACCATGATCTTTCTTGTAAATTAATTCCACACTTAATTTTTGGAATTCTTTCTTATTTTTCCAGACTCCAGCCAAAACTAAGTCAGATGAAATGTTATAGGAAACTGGCAGCCAGGGATGCAGTGGTAAACTAGTTTACTTTCACAATTTCCTTTCATATGTAGATTAAGCACTGCATTTTCTTTTGTCATTGCTTACAAAGATCTAAGCTTCCTTCCTAAGGCATCATCTTTTATTAATCAGCTTATCCACAACAGAGTCCAAAGAGACTGGAAATGGGTTCAGACAGATGTTGATAAATGTCTTAAGTTTCTTATAAACTAAATCAAGGCCAGCCATGTTTTATTAATAAGCTAACCTTCAAACATACTTTGCCCTCTGTATACTGTATCACACTTTATATGCCATCCTGTTTACACTGCTTGTCCTGACTCATCTGAAGGTTGTTAACATCCTTTATTTAAGAAGGCAAACCCAGTGTATATATTGAGCGTATGCAGTTAATGATAAATGTTTAATATTAATTGTGTGCAGGAATACGTGCGATACATTGTGTATTATAGCAAGTTAAAAATAAAATCCTATTTCTTTGCCTCCTTTTTTTAGTTTAACCTGTAGCTGACAATGTCTGTCCAACTAGACAGCTTGTCTGATGTGGCCTTCATGGCTTGGGAGAAACAAGTTTTCCCTTGCTGCCTCGTAGTTCTAGCAGTATTGTTCTAGCTCAGATGTAAGTACATCACTAACCTACTTCTAAGATCCCATCCTTAACCACGAAAGACTCAAAAAAACATGTAAGATGAAGAAGGAAGAAGACTTCTTACGGTCTCTTTGGTTTTCAAATCCCTTGATAGTTGCCAATCTCATACATATACATATATATATATATATATATATATATATACTTTATAAATATATAGATATATATAACACCTAAAAGTTTCCCAAAGACCAGAATTGTGAATTGTATAGCTTACATTCAGCACTAACTTAATATAATATTGGAAGAGAGAGAGGAAATACAGCTTGCTAAAAATGGCTTTTAATAATACTCTTTCTTAACATCCAATAGATGTTGGAATCTTAAGCCCCGTCTACAGTAACTTACACTGGTGTAATTACATTGATAGGAATGGATTAAGGTGCACTGGTGCATACCCTGATTTACAATTAGGGGATTGTAGCACTGGTATTTCCCCTGTTGGAAATTTTCCAAGTGTAGATAGGCCCTTATTAAAAAAGATATGCAGCTGGGATCAAACTTTCAAGAGATACCTGTATGACACAGGCAAACCAGGTGCCAGCTCTTGCCAAGGCTTTAGGCCTCAGCCAAGCACTGACAAATTCATTGCTGGAAACATGTCCAGCTCACCAGTGTGTTAGTACGGTTAAGATGGGTATTAAACTTATAAAAATGTGTTTAGACTTTATGAAATGCTTGTAAGTTGCTGCATGTATTGACCCTACTTATAGTGTCTGTATCCCATTATAAGGTAATTAAGTGTTTGCTCTATAGCTATAAAATGTTTGTTCTGAACTATGTAACTCTCCAAACAAGAAAAATCTTAGTTAGTGCTAAATGCTAAATCCTTATGAAAGGATTATGTGCAAAAGGATTCATCCCATCAACTTGATTTTTGGAAGAAGGAAATTAAAATAGCTATCATAAAAATATTTCATCTCTTTGCTGTTTGGAGTCTCTCAGGGCTGGAGCTAGGAAACAGAAGCAGAAACCTGGGTTATCCCTAAAAGACATTCAGTGTGACAGATTACTACAACTGTCATCTTTTTAAAACCATAGACTATAATTCATTTGTGTACAGACATTTCCCTGATTTAACTTCTAAATAATTCTCTTTCCTAGTTAATAAATCCTTAGTTACTTAACTATTGGATTGGCTACAACAAGTGTTATCTTTGGTGTGAGATCTTAGGTACAAATTGACCTGGGGTAAGTGACTGGTCCCTTGGGACTGGAAGCAACCTGAATCTTTTGTGATCTTTGTTGCATGGCAACCACTTATCACTAAGTCCAGATTGCCTGGATGGCAAGATAGACTGGAATGTGCAAGGGAACTGTCTGTGACTCCATGGTAAATTGTTATAGTGCTTCAGGAGTTCACATTTGTTACAAGGTTGGTGAAATCTAATTATAGAACATTCAGCCAGTTTCGGGTGTCTGCCCTGCTTTTTGACAGTCTGCCCTGAGGCTGGAACTCATGGTCTTGAACCACTCCAGACAATGTGACAGCCTGATTTTATTTATTCATTTATTTATTTGCTGTGCAAAACTTTAGACTTCTGTGACCTGATTTTTTTTTTCAGGGGTGCTGAACACTTGCAACTCCAATTAAAGTAATTTAAGAGCTGTGAGTATTCAGGATCTTTGAAAATCAGACCCACCCCCACCACCTGGGGTGAAATCTTGGCTCTATTAAAATCAGTGAAAGTTTTGTCATTGTCTTCAATAGAGTCAGGATTTCATCCCAAGTGCCTACAGTTGGGCACTCAGAAAATGAGGCACACACAATCAGAGGCCACTCTTGAAAATGTGGGCCCTAGTGCCTGTAGTTCCTGTTGTAATGGTGTGATATTTTGAATACATCAACCTGCTTTTTATCTGGTATTCAAAAGCATAACATTACTTTGTGCAAAGGAGGAAGACCGCATTTTTAAAAAAGATGCTAACAATAGGCCTCATTCTGACATGGGCAAAACACCCCATCTTCCTAGCTGGGAAATTGTTTTGAATAAGAACTGCAGAATAAGGTGTTACATGTCCTGCAAGACTAGATTAGACTAAACATAGTAGCTATGATGCCACAAACTTTGAGTTAAGAACTTGTATATTCATGTAAGTGCAAAAGCCCAAATAACATGTCAACTGAAACAGCTGCATTGCACTGACAAGTTAAGATTGTGAAACAACCTCATTTAAAGCTCTACTTTCTCTGCTTGAGCTACCATGCTAAAAATACCAGTGGAGGTGGCGGTAGCACAGGCGGCAGCATAGTACAAACCCACCCAGCCACCTGGTGTACCTATTTGGGCGGCAAACCCAAGTCACAGCCCATGCTACCCCTGGCTATGCTACTATTGTTAGCCTGCTAGCTTGAGCAGATCGAGGGTGTCTCTCTCCCTGCATTGAGAAGCATGCTCCCAGCTGCAGTGTAGACATACCCTTACAGTGGAGTTTGACACAGGGTCTATTGTTTTGGTTTCATAGTAGAATTGTTTAGAGTTGTTTTAGAGTTGTAGAAAACTTCAACACTAGTAAACATACAGGAGAAGTCCTTGCTCCTTGGGTGTTACAGTGACAGTAACATAGCTGTAAATAGCATGTGCTAACCTCTGAGAAGTGAGAAAGTCATGAATTTTCTACCAAATAATGCATTTGGATTGGCAAAGCATAAAATGCCAGCAAGTTGTTTGAGGTTTTTTTTTTATTATGAACTCTAGCCCAAAACAAAAACTAGCTGAAATTTTGGGACAAGGCAGCTGAAGTCTTTCAGGGTGGTCTTGTAGCCTCAAAACATATGGAAGCCAAAACTGTGCTTGAAGATGGAGCAATTTCTAAACTTTGCAAAACTCAACCAGTCCCTTGTGATGCCATCAAAGACCTGGGCAGAACATCAACATTTACAGGACTCTGGAATTATAGCCAAGGAATCTCTATAGTGCCAGTAAAGGAAAAAGAATAGGGCTGTATGTATCTCTGGTGACGATTAACCAAGTAACCCAGTATCTTTTCTCTAGAATAGAGGATATATTGGTATCATTAGCTGGTGGTAAGTATTTCTCAAAGATCATGCTAGCCCGAGCCTATCTACAAATGGAAACTGAAGACAGTGAGGGCCACTAGAGGGCACATAAACTATTTAAAGGGACACTACCTGAGTCTTATAGACTACATTTCCCTTACTCTGTTTCTTTGCACAATAGGCATATATATATATATATATATATATACTGCCTCCTGCTGTAGATACTGTAAATTAGGCTACGTCCTCACTACGGGGGGGGGGGGGGGTCAATTTAAGATACGCAAATTCAGCTACGCGAATAGCGTAGCTGAATTCGACGTATCTGAGCCGACTTACCCCGCTGTGAGGACGGCGGCAAATCAACCTCCGCGGCTCCCCCATCGACGGTGCTTACTCCTACCTGTGCTGGTGGAGTACAAGCGTCGATTCGGGGATCGATTGTCGCGTCCCAACGAGATGCGATAATTCGATCCCCGAGAGATCGATTTCTACCCGCCGATTCAGGCGGGTAGTGAAGACGTAGCCTTAGACTTAAGGGACCTAGCAACCTCAACTTCCATGAAAATCCTATTTCTCCTAGACGGTGCTGAGCCTCTGTCAGAATTAGGCCCTAGATGTAGGTGATATCCAAGCAAGACTCAGCCCTGATTATATAGGGGTAATTGTAATGACTTCAATGGAGTTTCACCTGCTTATGCCACAGTTAAATTTGGTCCCAGTGTCTTCAGTCAGTTAGTTGGAACTCCTGATCACTCTCTCCTTTTGTTATCCCTTTATGTACACTTGCAGAAAATAGGGCATTGATAAATAACTTTTGATCCTTTTCTCTTTTTCCCCTCTCTGGCCTGGTATGTTAAAGAACTAGTCATTTCTCTGTCTGCAGGTCAGATTGTATTAGCAGTTCACATTCTTAGTTAAACATGCAGGCAGATGTTTTCTTCAGGGGGCAGATTCTGTAGGAGGAGGCATCTCTTTCTGCTCTGGTGTTTCACTCTTGTCTTCCTCAGCTGTATAAATGTGCATCCAGACTGAACTGCATATGCTCCAGTTTTGACTAACATTTCACTGATTTTTTTTAAACCTCTTAGAGGCCTGCTGTCTCTTTGCCTTGACCCTTTCCCACAGAACTCAATGAGAGTTCTGCTTTTGACTTGAGTGGGAGTAGAACAGGGACTCAAGTCTCCCTCTTGCCAAAATGTAGCTCAGTAGTAAAACTTGGGGGGAGGAATCTAGGCTATTTAACTGTACTTTATTTAGTAAGGATTACTTTGGAAATGTATTTCTGTATTTAAAAGGAAAGATTGTCAGCCTGAAAGAAATTACTCTCTCAAGGACTCTACTTCTTTAAAATTAGGCCAATAAACTATGGCCATAATGTGGCTTCTGTATAAAAGATCTAGCTAAAGCTCTGTTCCTGGCAGATTTAGCCCCCACTTGCTTATATGTACTTGTTCTACCAATCTTCCTTTCACTTATGGGAAGTCTGTACTTTCTGGATTGGATTTTCATGTCAATTAAACCCATGGGCTCATTACCAGGACTGGATTAAGGAATGGGCAGGTCCCTAGGGCTGTGGGTCTCGGAGTCCTGTGATTACTTCAGAATCTCAGCTTTCTTTTTTTTTTTTAAACCCTGTTACTACCTCTCTTAGTTGCAAAGAGATCCTTGAAAATACGAACAGAGTATAACTGAGTCAGGCTGTCTACAGACAGTGCTGCCACAACAGCACCAAGAGATGTCGACTGTCTTACCTTACTGGTTTGGAACTCTGAAACCTGCTGCTTGGGGCAGTGGTGGTGATGAGCTGCTTACATCATCCCAGAGGGGAAGAATATGTGTGTCCTGGGGGAGGTGAGTGCTGGTAAGGCCTTCTCTGCCACCACTCCTCATAGTCCTGCCGGACTGGCACTGGAGGGGCCTGATTCACAGGGAAGTGGGAGAGGGCAGAGTCCTTCTTCTGGGACAGCCCTCAGCCCTCCTGAAGACAGGGAACGGTGGTCGGGGGAGACCTAGTCAGCCCAAAGGGGAGTCTCCCAGTAGAGTGATCTTGCATAATTGGCCCTGTCATTCAAAGAATGGGCAGAGCTAGACTGTGAGGGAGACAGGCATGGCTGGGCTGTGGCCACAGCATGAGGGTGGGAGACAAGAATGCCTCTTGTTGGTTTAATCTGGTCCTGTCCGTTCCACAGTGCAACCTATGGGAATTCCAGAACAAGTTGAAATGAAGGTAAGGTTTTGACAGTATGGTTAGTTGGTAACTAAAGATTAGCTATAGGCATGTACTAAATATCATATGTCCAAATTCTGTGTTGACTTATACCCAGTGATCCCCACTGAGTGCCCATAAACCAAAATGCTTGCAAAGAAAGATGATTTTCAAACAAATGTAGAGTGTTCAGCAAGGTAGATGACCAGAGTATAACTATTACTCTTGGAGTTGTTCAGTGTGACCCCACTGATTTATCTTGAGTGACAGGCAGGGGTGCTGGAACAATTTGTATAGAGGGGGTGCTAAGAGCCATTGAACCAAACTGTAAACACTGTATATGATGGAAACCACTTCAAACTAGTGGGGGCTGCTACACCCCTAGCATCCCTAGTTCCAGCACCTATGGTGATAGGGTGTCAAAAGGTGGCCAATATCTCTTAATCTTAAAGGCACACTGTCAAATACAGCAAGCCAATGACTTTCTCTACAGTGATATTCTTTTTGCCCTATTTTGGTTTGCAAAGCGAACTAAATTCTTTCTGGATCAAATCCAGAGGACTTTTTTCAGCCTTTATTTGAGTAAATTCCCATTGATTTCAGTGGGAGTTTAAGGATTTGGCCTTGTCTTTCCTCAGCCTCTTATAGATATAGCTATACATACACACTTTTTAAAGTAAAGGCTATTTTGTAGCCCACTTACACCTGTTTAGACAGCTCTTGGGTTTTTAGCGAGATAATTTGAGGAGTTGTACCTTACTCAACATGAGTAAGTGTAACAAAGTCTGGTCCTTAGTGAGCCCAGAGAGGGTTTAAATGATGTCAATGAAAGCAAAATTTGTCCATGAGGTTTGAATGTGATGGATAATTAGGCTTGGCAGAACATCTGTTGCAATTCTAAAAAATGTTTGTTTTTTAAGCACTTTTTCTGATTTTTAGCAGGTCTTTTTAACTTTCATAGTTGCGGGAAATTAAGGAGGGGGATTTAGAAAATGACTATTTAATAACGTACATGTTGAGATTCAGAAAGTTAAAGCTTTGTAACCTTAAAATATGAATTGTCCACATTATACATCAAAGTATACAAAGTAAATATCCTTAAACTCTAAGTTCTCAAGTAGTTTTTTACTTACTTTGCCTATCTGTAAACTTTCACTATATTTGTCCTCTGTTTGTGTGCAACTCAGTGAAATTGACATTGACTGACAAAAATCTAACCCTATGGGTAATGTAGGTTCAATTGGATACAACAAATGGAAAGTTAGACAACATGAATAGCCCCCTTACAGGGTATGATGAAGAAAAATATAAACAGTACAAATTTCAATCAAAAATGAAGAATTTCGGTGCTCATGGATTGTATTCAGCTACACTTGGGCTGTCAATAGTCATTACACTCTTGCTCCGACTGTCTTGGAAACTGCCTCACCATATGCAGCACACAAGCAGCACTAGACCTTTGAAGATCTGATCCATTTTAGATCATCAAGGGCTTTAGTTGTATTCATGTCTGTTTCTTGTAAATGCACATTGCAAACATTATCTGTCATCCTTGCGTGCAGTTGATTGTTTTAATGACCAATTACTCTCTAATAAAAGTCATTCTTTAAGATTAGTGCTAAGGAGCATGAACGGAAGATGTGCAGAAGTTTGCACCAAAGCACTTCTGGTAATAAAATAAACGCTGAGGTCCATTCTTCAGTGCCACCTATTATAAACATGCAGTATTAGTCAGTACTTTTTTTTTAAAAAAAAGCATAGTTCCTCCTGCCACCCAGTAAAAAATGTACATTTGCAATCTCCTCTTGTTTTGCATATGATTGGTAGCATACTTTTAAACTGCTGTAAGTAATAAAAATATATATGTGCAAGTTGGCTATAAGAAATGCCAGTTTCACCTAATAAAATTTTGGTATGCCTCAATTTTCAAAGTAAATTTGATTTATTTGAGCCACCAGCCATCTGATGACAGCCTTGTGTTTTTTATGAGTCATGTCCCAAGGGATCTGGAATATGCCAATAGTGTACCTTGGATCAGATCCAGTGTCCGCAAACAGGTTTTCATTAGACTTTGATGCCAGTTGCATTTGGGAGCAGAAAGGCTGCTGAAAACCGGCTTTACTTTGGGATCATTTCTTTCTTTTAGAAAAAATAACAAAGCTCTTTTTTAGAGAAGCTTTATGCCTCCACATTGTAGGTGTATGGCAATATTTTAGGGAACAGTAATCTGTTATTGCAGGTGGTCATGCTTCAAGCACTTCCGTATTTTGAGAATAGATCAGACAAAGTGCAACAATTCTTATTGAAAAATTGCCGAATTTGTAAATTAGAAACACATTTTACTGTGGCTAAGATTAAGTTAGCATGTATTACAGTCACTGGGACTTCTCTGAAGCACTAAGGGGAATATAATTACATAGGTTATTCCACATGTCATGGGGCTGGGATCATGAACATACTTAAACCTCTATTGCAGTGTCCTAGACCCGTCTTTAATTTCTATGGAGGTACTGTGGACTTCTTGGATTTAATGTCATGATGGGCTACAGAAGGAACTATACATGTCGCTTTCCCCTCCCCCACACCAAGACAGGCACCTCTCTTCCCCCCAGCCTTCCCAGCTGTCTGGGTGTGAGAAGGCTGTATAGGAACTGTACTCGCTTTCTGGGAAGACAGTTCTGCATTGTTTTGCAATGGTCATTTTAATTGATGTTGGGGTATCACTTTTAGGCTGTAAATGGAATCCCATTCAGCCCAACGCTGCCCAAGGAAAGTTGCCACAATTAGAAGCCTTGAACAGGATGTGGGCTGGTAGTGGAGAAAAACAGGGGACCCACTGTTAAAGGTCCCTGGGTATAATTACTAATGTACATTCAAATGTTGTTAAATAACAACCTCTGTTAAAGGATCAGCTTTTTTTTTTTTTTTTTTTTCTCCCTGTATTTGTGCCTGGTTTGCATGCAAAGCAGTGGTAACAATGCACAAGAATGAAAATCTTTGGTCTGTACCTTTAAAATCTATAATGGGCATGACATGAAGAGATTTAATTTAATTAAGAATATTCCTATCTCTCTTAGTGCTGGAGCCCACATTCAGATTGTGTGAGACACTGGCAAAAGAAACATGTACTTTTAAGGTCACAGAGTCAAGCTGAAGAGGTAACATGAAGAAACTTTCTTTTGTTTACAGAATATTAACCATTAAAATATATGAACATCTTTAGTGTGCGCAGTGCTCTACAAACCAGAGAGGAAAACACGGTCCATGCCCCAAAGAGTTTCCACATTAATTACAAGTCAAACTAGTTAAGACACAAATACAACAAATGGCCAGTTACTAAAGTACCACAGATCTGTTTCCAGAAAGTTAATTTTCACTTCGATGTATCGTTATTGGTAGTCTTCCTTAAAATACTTAGGCTGATTGTTCGGTGCACAAACAGTGGCATAGAAGAAGGCGCAACGAGAAGAATAGTGGAAGTAAACCAGGAAGTGACTTATAGGCTGGCGGTGTTAGAGAAGCATAGGCAGTTGAGGTGAGTACAAAATGAGCTGAGATGGGGCAGAGCTTTGACAGGGAGGACAAGTATGAATTTGAGGCTAGGGAAAGTCAATTAAAGGGCAAAATTTGGTGATTTGGTTAAGGTGGTGGAAAGGAAGAAAAACATGTTGCATAGAAAATGGAAGTTGTAATTAACGTGACATTCCTTGAAGAACCAGTGGCATAAAGACAGTTCTCTGCACTGCCAGCTGGAAGACTGGCTTTGATTTTCAATTTCATGCTACCTGGGTTGGCAAAAGCTGAAGTGTAGTAGGGGTATTCCCAACCCCACCCCCATCATGAAAAGGTTAGGGGGTATGTGATTCAATTCCACGTTCTGCTGCAGACCTCCTGTGTGACCAGGCCACGTGGTGCTGCTGTTCCCGATTTGCATAGTGAGAATAATAGCATTTCCCTACCTCACAGGGGTGTTAAAAATTGTGAGACACAAAGATACTACAGTAATGGGGACCATATAAGTACTGGTGATAGAAGGAATTACCTCAATTGCTTCTCAGCAACTCTTCCAATTTATTAAAAGCTGGTTAAGATGGCTTCAAGGAGTCCTATCCAGTGTACTTGAGCCGGTAGGATGGTGGTTATAAATTAGTGCTGGGGCAGAGGGAGGTTCAAAGTGTTGAAACATGGTTAGTGAGCGTTGCACCAAGGATACATACCCCCTGAGGGAAATACAAATGAACATTTCTCATAATATTGGTTGTCACATCATCCAATGAACACTTTTGAATTATGAAAAGCATTTGCTTCACCTGATATTAATTCTCCACTTTCATAATAATTCTTAGCTCTGCTGTAGGGCTTGGCACTTACACAGTGCTATATATCATCATCAAATGCTGTATGAACATTAATCCTCACAACAGCCTTGTGAAGTAGGAAAAAGCACCACTCGTGTTCAATGAACGAAGCAGTCATTAATAACTACAAGGGAGTACCACTCCTATGACTGTATTGGTTCTCCATCTACCCCCAGTCACTTGATCTTGTACAGAACCTTCTATTTATATTTAAGTTCCACCATGTGCCACTTGGGTTACTCCCACCAAATGATCTTGTTTCACACACTTGGTGGTTTACAACAGAATCCCTACAAATACCCAGCACAATGCAGTTATTAGTCATGGCTGGTTACCCTTTTCAACAACCTTTCGTTCTGAGCCCTGGAATTGGCCTTCTCTCTCTCTCTCTCTCTCTTTTTTTAAGCCTGCAACTGCTCAAAGTGAAGGAGATTTCTGTGTGTTTTACACCTTTACAAGGGAAAAGGAAGTATTTTTGTGAAATAATGCACATTTGCAGAATGCAAAATATCTCTCATCTTCATAGATTGTGACTTTCAAAATCAAGTGGCAAATCTTGTGCAAATTATCCTGACTCTTCATTGGTAAAAACTTTTCTTATGGTTATGGGAAAAGCCTATACAAGCTGTCCTGTTTAAATATATTTTTTCCACATTTTGCAAAACTGTCAAAACCTAGAAACTCCCATTTTTTTTAAGGTACAAGACTTTTCACACAGCCCTAGGAACAACTCAGTTTCTGATAGCTAATGAGTTGAATTTCCTCAAAGAGAGGACCCTATTCAGAAGTGAAGCATTAAGGTAGTGTAAATTAGACCCTTACCCACATTAACTTATACTCCATTGGATTTAGGCTTTCTTTCTCCAGGTTCGATTCTTTTATACATTAGTAATGAGGGGGCAAGTAAATCTAGGGAGTCTAAATTGGCATAGCTTGTAAGCACCCTAATTTCTAGAGCTTCCTCCACTTTATGATGTGGGGGCAGGGAGGGGCATACCCATACTGCACTTCAGCTTTTGCCAGCCCAAGTAGCATGAAACTGAAAATCAAAACTAGTCTTCCAGATGGCAGTGCAGAGCACTAACTTGATATGTAACCTGTTGCTTAAATTAGCTTCTGTACTACATGATTGGAGAATAGCTAATATGATGCCAATTTTTTAAACATGCTCCAGAGACGATCCTGGTAATTACAGGCCGATAAGCCTAACTTCAGTACCAGGCAAATTGGTTGAAATTATAGTAAAGAACAGAATTATCAGACACATAGATGAACAGAATATGTTGGAGAAGAGTCAATAGGTTTTTATAAAGGGAAATCATGTCTCACCAATCTATTAGAATTCTTTTGAGGAGGTCAGCAAACATGTAGACAAGGGTGATCCAGTGGATATGTATACCTGGACTTTCAGAAAGCCTTTGACAAGGTCCCTCACCAAAGGCTCTTAAGCAAAGCGAGCAGTCCTGGGATAAGAGGGAAGGTCCTCTCATGGATCAGTAATTGGTTAAAAGACAGTAAACAAAGGGTAGAAATAAATGGTCCATTGTCAAAATGGGAAGAGGTAAATTGTAGTGTCTCCCAGGGATGTGTAGTGGGACCATTGCTGTTCAACATATTCATAAATGATCTGGAAAATGGGGTAAACAGTGAGATGGCAAAGTTTGCAGACAATACAGAATTACTTAAGATAGTTAAGTCCAAAGCAAATTGCAAAGAGTTACAAAGGGATCTCACAAAACTGGGTGAGTGGGCAATAAAATGGCAGATGAAATTCAATGTTGATAAATGCAAATTAATGCACATTAGACAACATAATCCTAAGGATACATACAAAATGATGGTATCTAAATTAGCTGTTACCACTCAAGAAAGAGATCTTGGAGTCTCTGTGGATAGTTCTCTGAAAACATCCACTCAGTGTGCTGCAGCCGTCAAAAAAACTGACAGAATGTTAGGAGCCATTAGAAAAGGGATAGATAAAAAGACTGAATATGCCACTGTATAAATCCATGGTAGACCCACACCTTGAATACGGTCTGCAGTTCTGGTTGCCCCATCTCAAAAAAGATATATTAACAATGGAAAAGATACAGAGAAAGGCAACAAAAGAGATGAGGGGTACAGAACAGCTTCCATATAAGGAGAGATTTAAAAGACTGGGACTGTTCAGCTTGGAAAAGAAATAACTAAGGGTAATATGATAGAGATCTATAACATCAAGAATGGTATAAAGAAAGCAAATAAGGAAGTGTTACTTACCCCGTCCCATAACACAAGAACCAGGGGTCACCCAATTAATTTAATAAGCAGCAGGCTTAAAACAAACAAAAGGAAGTACTTCACACAATGCACAGTCAACCTGTGGAACTCATTGCCAGGGGACATTGTGAAGGCCAAAGTATAACTGGATTAAAAAAATAATTATATAAATTCATGGAGAATAGGTCCATCAATGACTATTAGCCAGGATGGTCAGGGATGCAACCCCATGGCCTGGGTGTCCTTAAACCTCTGACTGACAGATGCTGGAAATGGATGACAGGATGGATCACTTGATGATTGCCCTGTTCTGTTCATTCCCTTGGAAGCATCTGGCACTGGCCAGATGTGGGCTAGATGGACCTGGTCTGACTTAGTACGGCCATTCTTATGTTGTAGAGCCAGAAGATGTCTATTAAAGTGCCCCCATTCTATTTCCAGTTTCTTGATGTATAAATTATGCTAACTTCTTTGTATGTTGATAGGGAGGATGTACATAGGTCTAAAGGAGTAAGTAAGGGTGTCTAAAGGTTGTCTAGCTTACATCACCTTTTTCATTACCTCTGAATATGAACCAATCTCTAAAAGTTGAAGCTTCAATATGAAAAACAGTTGCAGGCAACAGTGCTGTGTATGCTGAATGGGACAGAAGGAATTGGCTCCAGTGTGACAGCTTTCATTCTAGATGCAATTCTGGGAATGAGAAGAAAAGTATTCACTACTTTTGTAAAGTGTGTGTATACCCATGCACTATCCATTTGCATAAGTTTACCATCCTCCTTCAATTCTCCTATCTAGATCACTCTAACCACCATTCTCTTGCCCTGCTCTGCTAACTCTGCCTTCTCAGTTTCTCCTCATGAAGGAATGAGAAACTGAGAACTTTGACACAGGGAAGTCATTTCACTGCAGCAGCTATCTGGGGCAATCCACCCAGCTCTCTCCACCTGACTGCTGGCTTAAACCAGAAAACCCGCCTCTTATTCTTCTCACAAGTAATACCAGCTGCCAACTGGTTACACACAACTCTGTTTACTATTACCAACCATTGACTTTTATTGTTGTAGCTGTGCGTTGTAAGAAACTTTGTAGCAGTACCATATATTAATCATTCCTTGAATGTCCTATAATGTCCTCCATCAACAGGTCTCAATGTACCATAACACCTTTAATTAAGCTTCATGTTCTGTGAGCTAGGTAAACTATTCCCCCTATTTTTTTTTACTAGAGCATTTTGTATAGCCTACATTAGAACATAAAAGCTACACTTTCAAATGCTGCCTCCCTTCTGTAGATGAAACTTGCACCTGGAAAATGTGTGCCTGTAATATTTTTTATCCTCAAAAGTTCCAGTTGCATTTTCTTTTGTATCCACAATGAATTATAGGCATAAATATTAGCACTTGGCTAGCTAACTAACCACATTTGCACCAGCACATTTTATGGCTCATAGAATATGGGTATAAAGTGCATGTGTATAAGGGAGCCTGGGCTGAAGTCTAGCTGAAAACTTTAGCCCTGTAATATGATGACCCACTTTACAAAATACTTAAGACTATCAACCAAATCCAGACTGAATAAAATAAATAATCTTTTCCCACCATCCCACACCCAGTTCTTCTTTTCAGACATGTAACAAAAACCCTGTCTCAATGTAGGCCCTCAAATGGAGGAACTGCAATGGGCAGCAAAACGATTTATCAAGAGTGACGTTCTTTTACTATTATAAGGAACAGCAAGGAAAAGCAACAAACGTCATTCTGTTACTCATGAACATCCCACATCTTGTTGTATAGTTGTGATGGGGTGTACTCCCCACAATGGCCCTGAGAGGGTAAATTAGGCCTAATTAACTTATAGGTGGCACATGGAGGAGGACCTAAGGAGCAGGGATTGATTAATCAGACACGAGGCCCAGCTGGACAGGAACAGGAGGGGCCTGTATAAATCCAGGTAGCTGGTAGCAGAAGGGGGCTGCAGGGAAGTGGTCTGCAGCCATTTCGAGGGAGGTGTGCTCAGGACTGTAGAGGATAGTCTACAGTTACTCCCTAGGTGGGAGGCTGGCAAACCCAAAGAGGGGGGAAGGCAGGAGAAGACTCAGGGGAAAAGCAGCAAGGAATAGGAATGCAGATCTTGGCTGCTGATTAGAGGGCTCCTGAGCTGGAACTCAGAGTAGAGGGCAGGCCTGGTTTCCCCTACCAGCCACTGGGGATGTGGCACAGACCAGGCAGAAGACTGCCTGGGACAATTTGTTCTGTGAAGACTGTTACCTCCCCCTAGAAGGGAAAACACTCCTAGTGACCTGGCCAGAGGACCGAGTTGAGAAGAAGAGGCTGTGGTTCCTGAAGTGAAAGGGGTCTGCAGGGCGAGAGGATGATGGGAAAGACACTGCTAGAGGAGGGCGTAATGCCTGGTGAGAGCTAATACCAACAGTAAACAGGAGGAAGTGAGTGGGCACCCTGTCACAATAATACTTATTGAGCTAGCCACAGATCCAAGTGCTTGATCCTGTGCTGCTCTGTACTGGCTGGCTGTTTTCCACAAGGACTTCACCTATGAAGCCTTGTTCTCCCAGGTAGGAATGTCATAGGCCTCAAACTATTTGGGGCTTTACAGGTCAATGACTAACCTACCATGCCATCTACTACAGTTATGAGCAGCAGAGATGCTTGAGCTGGAGCTTCCTCACTATGAAAAAGGAACTGCTGGCAGGGCATTCTCTGTAAAGCCCTTTTTAGTTTTGAAAGTCACGCCTCCCTCCTCACCCGGCCCTTGTTCCAAAGTAGCCCACATCTGATCACCTTCAGAATGTGCTGCAAAGCCCATCTCTTTTCCCCTGAGCATTTGAAAAGGGGGAAGAATTATAGAGGTGACCAGTGGCTGGAAAGAAGGTATTGTTTCAGTTTTTAATTTGCCTTGTTTGCTACTTGGAAGCCACATGAGATGGAATTGCTTTAGCTTAATCATAATAAATGGACATCTTTGTGATATAAAGTTGTGCCTAAGATGGGTATACAGGTGCTCTTTGTATCTTGTATAAGGTTAAATAAAATTTCTAATAATCATTCTTTGAGTTACATTTTTCAGGTAGCCCTCAACTACAAAATGTAGAGCAAATCAAGCTCAAGATTTTCTAAAGTGGCTAGTGATTTTGAGGGCTTCAAGTTTTTGGGTGCCCAACTTGTGACATCTTAAAGGGGCCTGATTTTTAGTGCCAACCCTTTCTGAAAATTGGATCTCTCTCTATGGTGCATCCAGTGGGATATCCAAAAATTTGGATACCCATGGTCTAGGGTTGCCAACCCTCCAGGATTTTCCTGGAGTCTCCAGGAATTAAAGATTAATCTTGAATTAAAGATTGTCATATGATGAAACTTCTAGGAATATGTCCAACCAAAACTGGCAACCCTATCACAATCACTGTTGAAAACCTTGGCTCATGACTTCAAAGGAAGTTGACAGCATTAAACATAAAATAATGTAAAAGATATAAAAACTAAGGAACTTAACCAACAGTGTTTGGAAAATGAAAAATTCTTAAATCCATATTTTAAGGCAGTCTCAATTCTAATTTTTCCTTATAACTGAACACTGTCTCTGCAATTGCAATGTTGCTAGCTTTAATCCATGAGTATCAACCACACATGCACAGCCCTGCTGATTTCTCTACATGCCATTGGGAGATGGACTGGCTGATCTAATAGTGTGTCCAAATGTAAAGTCCAGTTATTGTCTGATTACTTCACAAGATCCTCCATCTTTTGAAATAGAATTAATCAGACTGAATATTGAAACTTCAGAACTCTTCCTATTATGTGTTTATGCAGTGCCTAACACAATGAGGCCCTGATTGGGGCCCTTAGGTGCTACCACAATAAGGTTTCGTTCATTAGCCCTATCACTGAGTTAACTGTGTCCAACTTACTACTAGAAGCACCATCTCCAGCAACACTGGATGGCACCTGAAAGTCAGGCTAGAAAGACTCGGAAAATCTGTTGTACGAAGAGATGCTTAAAGAGACTCCTGAGCTGCTTCTGCCTTATTTTTCCCAAAACACAACTTCCATATCTATGAGATTAAGAGAGGCCAGAAGAAAAATTGTACCTTTAAAGCCAAAGTGGGGGGTGGAGGAGAAGTCCTCTAAATAAGAGATCAAAGGCTTGTTTGTTTTAATGTCTCATTTTAGCAGCTTAACCTCTACATGGGCCTCCACACTGGCTCCCAACTGGCCATTTTAAAGAGAAAGACTGTGGGAAGAGACCCTGAAAGCAACATTCTGTCAATGGCCATCTTTTTTCCACCTCCTAACATCCCCATTTCACAGATGAAGAAAACTGAGCAGAGGTTAAGGCCCCAATTCAAGAAAGCCTCCTTAATCAGAACAGCACTTAACCATGTACTTAAGTCCCATTGATGTCACATGCTTAACGTTAAGATTAAGTGCTGTCCTAAATCAGGGCTTAAGCACCGTGCCCAAGGTCTGTGGCAAAGCCAGGACTCTTCACTCCTAGCTAGTTTTTAACCAGAAACCTTCTTTCCTCCCCTTGAACTCTATGGTTTACTCTTATAATAAATTTGACAAATAAATTACTGGCACAGCTGTGCTGCACTATTGTGTAGCATTCATACTGTTGCGTGTATTATTTGAGTCTTTTCTTTCTTTGATGGTATCTGACACTATTTCTCATCTACTACTGGGAAGGAGGGCTAGTTTGTTTTAAATGGTGCACTGTACCTCTTTCAGCATGACATAGGTCTGAGATCCCGCTGAAAAGACAATAACAGGAACTACAATTCCACTTGGCAATTGCTTCTATCAATAGCACTGCAGATCATGTCCTATAAAAGAGTTCGAAAAGCTCTATTTGATAATGAGTCATCCCCATCCCTCTCACCTCTGCTGCAAGAGCCACGGACCGTCCCCTGAGAGAGCACACTTTCATCATGTCATATTGAATGGAAATGGGGTCAAGTTCTTCTGTTGCACTGCTGTAATTCCACGTACCTCAGTGTTGTTACTTTGGATATGTACTGGTGTAATGGAGAGAAGAATTGGCTCAGGATCTATTCAACAAAGTCAGTTTATTTCCCTTATCCCTACTGCTCAAAAAATATTACAGAATGTATTTCTTGGTTTTCCATTTTATTGGAATAAGAAAGCTACAATGCATAAAACACCTTCCTGTCTCCATGGAGATATAGCGAAATACAGAATTCAAAGCTCACAAAATATGCAAATCTCTGAATTAAAATGAAACCTTTGCAGCATTTTCCAATATATTAACTCATTTTATGAGTCATTAACTCATCAGTCATATATATAGATGACTGATGAGATGAGAGAATGCATGCACTTATTTTTCCAAATTTCCACTGGCTTTGATTCAGATCTTGTGCATTTAGAGAAGCTTTTGGTTCACAAACCATTAATTCCAGTAATGGCTGCTGTTTTCAATATAATATTAGAATGGAAATCTTTCTGGTGCACCCTTTACATGAGGGCAGAAAGTCACTTTGGGAAGTATTGAACAGACTTGAATATTGTGGGCCAAATTCTATACTGCCTTATGACCCATGCAATTCTACTGAAATAAGTGGGATTGCACAGGGTCTAGTATTCAGTCTCTCGGGTCTAAAACTGCCCAACAGAACTAGATAATCTTCAGATGTGTTTTGTTTATACCCTTTTCAAGTTGAATTGCAGAGGGAGAAGGAAGTTTGAGTGAAAGATGAATCCATTCCAACCTCAAACAATTTAACCTAGTAGGCAATATGAATGAAACAGTCCTTTTTATAGCTTTGGTTACTTCCACGAAGGGATTTGAAGATTAGGGCTGAAGCCTTGAGCAGGTTATCTAACAGGGAGCCAATATAAGGAGTGGGGCCATGGGTGATGAACTCTTGGTGTCCTGACATGATAAGGACAGGGGCTGTTGCTTTCTGAACCATCTGGAGCTTTTTCTAAAGCCAGCAATTTAATTCTTTTGCAGTTGCAAATGCCAGATCAATTATTTCAAATACATAGGTCACCATGACCAGGTCAAAGTTGACAGGATGGGGTGAAGTCACTTTGCCAGCAGTGGCTATTCCCATACTCAGCATCAGTGAAATGGGGAGAAGGACACCCAGGCTGCAGATCTTGGAAGGCAGACCCTTTTGATGTGGGGTGGTGGAGGTGAGGGATCACGTTCCTTTGAAGTGCTTCCCTCTGCATGCTGGTATCACCTCTGAAGAGCAACTTATCCACATTGCACTTAACAGCAATCTCAAGGGGTGGATCCTCCCCTGGCCACTGCAGCACAGAAATAGCCACAAAGGAGTTTTGCACACCAGAATGCACCCAGCTGTAGGCAGCCAAAGAGAATATAAAGGGGGAAAAGTGGGTGTGGCTGAAGGCAGATCCCCCAGACTTGACCTTAGAGCTCAAGCTTGGGTGGAGAGCAGCAAGTTTGTCAGAAGTTTCTCCTGCATGTTTGGTACAGCAACTAGAAATGTGTGTGTGAGGTGATGAGAAGGACAGAGTAACGCTGCTGTTTGTTCTGGTGTACATGTTTATCTGGTACACGTACCCATCTCCCTCTCTTTTTGACAATGGCTTGATCTGACCTAACGTGATATATTAAAACACAGACATATGCTACACAGAGTATGACATCCCATACATATATTATTCCCTGTAAATGTGGACTGAAGTGTCTAATTTTAGACACCTAAAATTTTGTGAAAATTTTGGCCTGAGGGTTTATTTTCCAGCCCAAATGTAGGATTCCATGTTAATTAACGGTGAATGTACTTCCCGATGAGGCATGAACCCCTTAGGGTTCCTGGTAGTTCTCAGCAATTACTTTCATTACTGACCGAATGCAGCTCCAGGTGGAGTCAATGGAAAGATGCCTATTCACTGCAGTGGAAGCTAAATCCAGCCCTATAGTCTCAACTATAACTTACCTTAGGGCTCTGCTTTTTAAAAAAACTTGATATTTATTTTTGCAAAATATGTGAAAGATTTTGCACCATTTTACATACTATTATCTAAAAACAAAGTAAATTCTGTTTTTTTCTTCTGAGACGACTTAACTAAGTATGCCCTTCGGTGTGAATGATTTGTAAGAGATTAATCACAGGTGTCTTCTAGATTAGGAGTTGACTTTTACTCCATGATATATGCATTGTGTAGATCAAGACCAGTGCAACATCCATTAGTAAAAAGAGGAGGGGGGGAAGGCTATGCACTTTGTGTGTGTGTGAGGGGGTGGGATAGGGTGTCTTCCACTTTTGTTTTGATCTGACTCTCATCTCATTGTGATGAATTACTGATGGTTCTCAGAGACCAATGTATTTTCACATGTGCTTGAAGTAAGCTGAATTCAGCACCAGAAGGCAAGCTGCAGGGCGTGCAGACAACTTTTTATTTCCTTGTCTTTAGGTGGAGTGGGCCAGGCGCCACAAAGAGTTAATCCATCACTGGTGTGAGTGTCTAATAACTAATTCTCTAGTACAAAGCATGTATTCATGTTTGGGCATATCTGGCATAAACCAGCCACCTCTCAGAGAAGCACATTCCCTTAAGGACTGAGGCAGTGAGCGCAAGGTTGGAATTGCTGTAGCACCACTTGGAGGGCATTGCTTTACTAGTCACCTACTAAAACTCATATAGCTGTTCTAGTCAATTTATCTGATGGAGATTAGAAATGGGTTAACCAACCTTTTATTTGTCTATTAAACTGGTTGGGAACTGGACTCTTACAGTTATAATCTCATATAATTAATTCCGTGGACAACATTTTCCTTGCCCAGTTTCCCACCCCCATGTATCCCTAAGAAAAGATTCTGCCATACTGAATTGATTTGAGAATTATCTAATAGCTAATTAAAAATCTAGGTTCTTACCCTATGATAAATCTTGGTTTTTATTTCATGTTTTCTGCACTAGCAGCTGTATCACAGCGTGCTCTCCTCTTTGCATTTCTAATTCTGTGCTCCCTTTGATCAAAGGCTGATGGTTTTTTTTTTAAGAAAATAAATAAAACACTCAACCATAGTCAATGAGAGCCACAGCAGTAGCAGAAGTTGTTCAAGAAGCAGTTTGGAGTAATCCCAGCATTGGTAAGGACTCCCCCTGCCATCTGAATCCTGGTTGTGAACACTGAGGAAAAGAAAATTATACATCATCTTATTTATCACTATCCTTTGTGAGAATGTGCTGTCATTAGCCAACAGATAAATATTCACTGTAAAAAATATAACGTCTGTATAAAATCCAAAGTTTCATTTCACTAGAGCAAGGATCTGACACTTGCAGTGTATAAGGAAAGAGAAACCATACAGCTTTCTCTGCTCCTGGGGAAATGGTGGTCCTGTCTCCAGATGAACAGATATTTGCTCTGTTTTACCAAACTTTCATTTAAAAATATAGAGAGAATTTTTCCTAAGCATATGAACTCAGGTAGTCTGCATGATATTGAATAGCCTTAGATTCCCCGCGCCTTCCCGCTTCCAAAAAAAATTACACACTTTTAACCTATTTAACTTAATGGATTCAAATTGCTACTCTGAGTGCTGAATTTCTCTGATTTAACACAATAAATTTACACAGCCATGAGAAGGTGAGCACTTAGTTGAGTAATATAATTTAGTCCGAATATGGTTTATCAGGATTCACCAAAAAAAAATAAAAATGGAGGAATTAAACAGTAAGAAAGTTGTGTGTATCACAGGGGTCGGCAACCTTTCAGAAGTGGTGTGCCAAGTCTTCATTTATTCACTCTAATTTAAGGTTTCGCGTGCCAGTAATACATTTTAACGGTTTTAGAAGGTCTCTTTCTATAAGTCTGTAATATATAACTAAACTATTGTTGTATGTAAGGTAAATAAGGTTTTTAAAAGGTTTAAGAAGCTTCATTTAAAACTGAATTAAAATGCAGAGCCCTCCGGACTGGTGGCCAGGACCCGGGCAGTGTGAGTGCCACTGAAAATCAGCTCGCGTGCCGCCTTCGGCACGCGTGCCATAGGTTGCCTACCCCTCGTGTATCATAAGGAATAATCATCGCTGTTCCTCTACATAATACTATGTTCTTTCTGCTTTTCTTCTTTACCCTCTTGGTACTGGCAACAAGTGACTCATATATTTAGTGTTGTGGGAACTCCACAAGGCAATGACATCACATTACTCAATTCGTCTCCTGTGTACTCCAAAAGTCAAAGGTCTCATGTACACTCAAAAGAAAATCAAGTGACCTAGTCTGAATTGAAAGTACTTTCCAACACAAACAAAATCAAAGATCCAGGTTTTTTTTCTCTTTTCTGCAGTTACAACAAACTAATTTGAAACTTCAGAACACTCTTTGGCCCTAGTTTTGAATTAATCTATTGAAAGAAAGAAAGATGCCAAATGTTGTCTGAGCATGAAATTTAATGTTATGAGATTTCTCTGTTAGATGATGTTTCCTACACTGATCTTATGTTGCCAACAACTAAAATACCTTTTAATGATTTCTTGCTTTCAAAGTATAACACTGCCTGGGCTACATATGTTTACCATTATCCATAGAATCATCAGACCCTTTATTTTCAATAGAAGCAGTTGTGGACATGGGCCAGAATGTGCAGAAACACAGTTCCGGTAGTGAAATTAGCAACTGGACAATATTCCCAGGGAAGAAGTCCTGTTTGTTTCTGGAAGAAAGCCAATTTCTGATACAAAAAATATCCCTAGAAAAGAAATTTGTGTGTGTGTGGGGGGGGGTGTATGTATGTGAGAAATTATTACACATCAACACATATATTACACACTGCATTAAGTATCTTTCATGTGTAGCTCTGACCCCTTTACAAAGTTGGGAACGTATCATTATCCCCATTCTACAGCTCAAGACACTGAGGCATGCAGATGTGAAGTCATACAGTGAATTGGTGTGAGCGCTAGGAACAGAAACCAAGTGTTACCCCCACAGGTTTTGGTGATATCCAGGTGCTAAATTGCAGACCTCCATGACAAATTGAAATGATCACCTTACCTGCATTCTGTCGAAGGATCCAGCTCCCCTGCAACTTATTCTCATGTTCCAAATACTGGAGACATATTTTGTGGCAGGTGATATAATGAAAACCAAAACATGTTTGGTTTTCATTATATCACCTGCCACAAAATATGTCTCCTCCTATTCCCTGAAAGTGGAATATTCACCCCCAAATTACACTGTTCTGAGTTTTTCCATGTGCAATATTCAGACCTGGGCCAATGGCAATCATTTAGAGCTAGAAATAGGCGCTTTATAGCAAGAGAGCTTCCCAGCTTTCCAATGGGATAAAACAGCATATGCTGTTTTCCCTGGAAGAGCCCCAGATTAGATACACGAAAGTCACAACACTTTTCTGTTTAGAAGAGCTATTTTAGAGCCCTTTAAGAGGTGCTCTACGTTTATTAGTTCTAATTTTCCCATCCCTGAGGGCATGACAGATGGATACCTGATAGAGGAGGCAAGTGGTCCTACAGATGAAGGGATGCAAGGAGTAGTCTCAGGACATTTCTAAGGCCCCTCTAAAATACCTTTCCTGTTACAGACAGCATCTCAACAATGTGATTGTGTCAGATAAAGGTTTTACTGACACTCTTTTGGGATGGCCTGCAAAAGAGGCTTTGCCACTGAGCCCAAACTTATATCAATAAAAAGTAAGACTGTACCACACCATCATGCACTGCATATGCACAAATAGAATGAAACAGAGTAGTAAAGCAATTGGAGAGAAGTGTACTTTAACATCACGTAAAAGAAGATAGGTGCACACATCTCACTGCCATCTTGGGGCCAGATGCTATTCAGATGCAGTGACGGGGAGGGCCTGAGCCAAGGCTAAAAGTCTGTCAGTGACCTTACTCCAGTGGAGGACCATAGCTTAGGTCTGCTCTGCCATGCTTCCCCCTACTCTTTATGGTAGGGGCAGCTGGCACAAGAGCTGTATCTGCCAGCTTTCTGCCCAGAATTCCCCAGAAGAGATGGAATTCTCCACTGACTATTACAGGCCAGTTGAAGTCTGCTTTGTGCACGCAAGCAGCACAAGTGTATTTCACAAACTGATGGTCCTACGCCACCAGCACTCCCAGCTATCTCCATGACACCACTGATTTCCTGAGAAAACTACAATGCACCTTTAAGACTAACAGAAGTATTGGAGCATAAGCTTTCGTGGGTGAATGCCCACTTTATCAGATGCAAGTAATGGAAATTTCCAGAGGCAGGTATAAATCAGTATGGAGATAACGAGGTTAGTTCAGTCAGGGAGGGTGAGGTGCTCTGCTAGCAGTTGAGATGTGAACACCAAGGGAGGAGAAACTGCTTCTGTAGTTGGATAGCTATTCACAGTCTTTGTTTAATCCTGATCTGATGGTGTCAAATTTGCAAATGAACTGGAGCTCAGCAGTTTCTCTTTGGAGTCTGGTCCTGAAGTCTTTTTGCTGTAAGATGGCTACCTTTACATCTGCTATTGTGTGGCCAGGGAGGTTGAAGTGTTCTCCTACAGGTTTTTGTATATTGCCATTCCTGATATCTGACTTGTGTCCATTTATCCTCTTGTGTAGTGACTGTCCAGTTTGGCCAATGTACATAGCAGAGGGGCATTGCTGGCACATGATGGCATATATAACATTGGTGGACGTGCAGGTGAATGAGCCGGTGATGTTGTAGCTGATCTGGTTAGGTCCTGTGATGGTGATGCTGGTGTAGATATGTGGGCAGAGTTGGCATCAAGGTTTGTTGCATGGGTTGGTTCCTGAGTTAGAGTTGTTATGGTGCGGTGCGTGGTTGCTGGTGAGAATATGCTTAAGGTTGGTGGGTTGTCTGTGGGCGAGGACTGGCCTGCCTCCCAAGGTCTGTGAAAGTGAGGGATCATTGTCCAGGATGGGTTGTAGATCACTGATGATGCGTTGGAGAGGTTTAAGCTGAGGACTGTAGGTGATGGCCAGTGGAGTTTTGTTGGTTTCTTTTTTGGGCCTGTCTTGTAGCAGGAGGCTTCTGGGTACACGTCTGGCTCTGTTGATTTGTTTCTTTATTTCCTTGTGTGGGTATCTTAGTTTTGAGAATGCTTGATGAAGATCTTGTAGGTGTTGGTCTCTGTCTGAGGGGTTGGAGCAGATGCGGTGGTACCTCAGCACTTGGCTGTAGACGATGGATCGTGTGGTGTGTCCGGGGTGGAAGCTGGAGGCATGAAGGTAGGTGTAGTGGTCGGTGGGTTTTCGGTATAGGGTGGTGTTAACATGGCCATCGCTTATTTATACTGTGGTGTCTAGGAAGTGGACCTCCCGTGTAGATTGGTCCAGGCTGAGGTTGATGGTGGGGTGGAAGCTGTTGAAATCATGGTGGAGTTCTTCCAGGGTCTCCTTCCCATGGGTCCAGATGATGAAGATGTCATCCAATACCAAATTCTACAGGCCACTTTCCTCAGATCCCACTGAGGAATACACTAAGAAACTGCACCATCTACTCAGGACACTCCCTACACTAACACAGGAACAAATCAACATACCCTTAGAGCCCCGACCGGGGTTATTCTATCTACTACCCAAGATCCACAAACCTGGAAATCCTGGATGCCCCATCATCTCGGGCATTGGCACTCTCACTGAAGGACTGTCTGGATATGTGGACTCCCTACTCAGACCCTACGCCACCAACACTCCCAGCTATCTCCGTGACACCACTGATTTCCTGAGAAAACTACAATGCATTGGTGACCTCCCAGAAAACACCATCCTAGCCACCATGGATGTAGAGGCTCTCTACACAAACATCCCACACACAGATGGAATACAAGCTGTCAGGAACAGTATCCCTGATGATGACACAGCACAACTTGTTGCTGAGCTCTGTGACTTTAACCTCACACACAATTTATTTCAAATTTGGTGACAATACATACCTCCAGACCAGTGGCATCGCCATGGGCACCCGCATGGCCCCACAATGTGCCAACATTTTTATGGCTGACCTGGAACAACGCTTCCTCAGCTCTCGTCCACTCACGCCCCTTCTCTACCTACGCTACATTGAAATTGGCCTCTCAGAGTTGGTAAGACAACTCCCACCTGTTCATGCTCTCTGTATGTGTGTATATATATCTCCTCAATATATGTTTCACTCTATATGCATCCAAAGAAGTGGGCTGTAGCCCACGAAAGCTTATGCTCTAATAAATTTGTTAGTCTCTAAGGTGCCACAAGTACTCCTGTTCTTTTTGCGGATACAGACTAACATGGCTGCTACTCTGAAACCTATCCAACTACAGAAGCAGTTTCTCCTTCCTTGGTGTTCACACCGCAACTGCTAGCAGAGCACCTCACCCTCCCTGATTGAACTAACCTTGTTATCTCCATACTGATTTATACCTGCCTCTGGAAATTTCCATTACTTGCGTCTGATGAAGTGGGCATTCACCCACGAAAGCTTATGCTCCAATACTTCTGTTAGTCTTAAAGGTGCCACAGGACCCTCTGTTGCTTTTTACAGATTCAAACTAACACGGCTACCCCTCTGATACTTCACAAACTGAGGGATTTCTGCAACGCCCCATGTCTCTGGCCTAGCAAAGAGCCTCATCATCCTTCTCTAGCCTCGCCAAAATGGGGCCACTAACACTGTCTTTACAGCCCCTTGATCTGACATTTTCTCCAGACCTCTCCACTGGCTGTTCCGTCATCCAATCATGCTTAAAGTTCTTGATATTGCCTTTAAAACATTACATAATTCTACCCCACCCTACTTATTCAACTTGGTCTCTATAACCTGGGCCTTCACATCCCCTCCTTTCTATCACTGTCCACAATCTAGACAGCCCCATCTCCCAAAAGTATTGAATGCTCTTCCTCCTTGTCTTTCTAAAAGACATGTTGTAGCTCAATCAGAAGTGGGCTGGATGCAGGAATTAGTGTGTGAAATTCTATGGTTTGTGTTATGCAGGAGATCAGACTACATAATCAATAGGCACCATTGTGGTGTTAATAGATTCATAGATTATGAGTTTGTCCTGGGTAACCACTAGAGAGACAAGGGGTGCATTAATATCTTTTATTGGACCAATTTCTGTTGGTGAGAGACAAGCTTTCAAGTTACACAGAGCTCTTCTTCAGGTTTGGGAAAGGTATTAAGAGTGTCACAGTGAAATACAAAGTTGAACAGAGCATTTAGCATAAGCAGGTAGCAATATTCTAAGGGATCATTCAAGGTGAAGTGGCGCTTTAACACCCTTGTACCCATATGACAAAATGGGGGGTTGACCTGGATGACCATGGCAGAGTTGCATGTTTGCCTGCCTTATTTTTCCCCTTGCCATTTTTCCCCGTAAGGGATAATTTGACATGCTGCTATTTTTAACCCTTACTACTTTGATGGCAATCGTATTGTTTCTTATTTTGAAAATGGTAACCCAGCAGGGTCCAATGGTCAGAATGAAAAGCAATGCACTTTCTATCATTGTACACAATATATCAGGGGTAGGCAAACTATGGCACGCGAGCTGATTTTCAGTGGCACTCACACTGCTGGGTTCTGGCCACGAGTCCAGGGGGCTCTGCATTTTAATTTAAGTTTAAATGAAGCTTCTTAAACATTTTAAAAACCTTGTTTACTTTATATACAACAATTGTTTAGTTATATATTATAGACCTATAGAAAGAGACCTTCTAAAAACGTTAAAATGTGTTACTGGCACGTGAAACCTTAAATTAGAGTGAATAAATGAAGACTCGGCACACCGCTTCTGAAAGGTTGCCAACCCCTGCAATATATGATTGTCACTGTCAGAAGAACACACTTTAAATATGTAATAGGCAGAATTCTAACTGCTAGTACGTAAAGTCCTTGATCTTTCAAGTCCTTAGATAGTGCATAGCAGGAACAGCAAGTTTGTGATCCTCCAGTGTGAATGGAGACTACTCATAGAGACAAGTAAGGTTAAACACATAGTCCTCTGCACAGGGTCAAAGCTGGTTTCATGCCCTCTCCATTATTCTCAAGAATGCAAGGTAAAAAGGGGTGGGGCTTAGATGAAGAATAATCATGTGAGGAGATAAGGATTTAAGTATGATCCTCAGCGTGAAAATTGGGGTACTTAGGTGTGCTCTCCCCGCTTTGGTCTTACTCTTTCTGGTATGCCAAAGTAAACTGGTGGCTGTGGAGAGCACTGTCATCAGTGCAGGTTTGGGTTTTCTTGTCTACCTGGTCCTGCACATCACTTTTTTACCTGGTTCTTATATGTACATCTAGTGCTCACACTGTGCAGGTTTAACTCCACAGTATGGTGAAGAAGCAGATAAACTGGAAAGCTTTTATTTTCTGGATTCTGGAAAAAGTTTCTGGAGCTTTTGTAAGGTAACTAAAATGGTGCGCGCTTTTTCTGGGCACTCAGGTCACTGTGTATCCCCCTGCCTCAGTGAGAGAGAGACTTGCTGGTGCTAACCTGGGGGTCAGCTCCCTGCCATCCCAGTCTGTTAGCCACCCAAACAATCTCCTCAGAAGCTCTGCTAGCCTTCTTTTTGCTTTGCAGGTTAACACATGGTGTACTCAAGCCTGTTTGAAGAACGTGCCCCTGTCACTGGACAGTCACAGAAATTACCAAGTTTGCTACTCCCAAGGGAATAGTACCTACATTCCACTTGTTTGATTCAACTGAGGGCATGTCTGAGGGCAACTGTATTGATGCAGCTGCACCGCTGCAGTGCGTCTGGTGAAGATGCTCTATGCTGGCAGGAGAGAGCTCTCCCACCGGCATAATAAAACCACCTCCATGAGCGGCAGAAGCACCGTCGGCAGAAGAAGCTCTCCTGCCACCATAACACTGCACCCGAGCGCTTATGCTGACATAAGTCATACCAACATAAGCTGTAGCGTAGACATAACTTGAATATAAACTCGGTAGAGGAACACATCACTGTAATCTATTGATAGTAAAATCAAATGTAAGTTTATTAATAAAGGTTAAGATTTTTAGAGATAGTGAGCAAGAGTAATAAGAACAGGTTACAAATTAAACAAAAGTATAACATGCTTTCCAGAGACTAAAACTTAACAGGCTACAATCCTTATCTAAAGCAGTTTTTCACCCTCAGAGTCTTTCTGCAGAGCTTGTGGTTTTCAGTCAAACCAGGATCCAGAATGTTCACGAACAACCCCCTTCTGTCCAGGGTGTTCCCCAGGAAAATGGCTAGCAGGCTGTTATCCTTGCATCCCCTTCTGTAGTCCAGTAAATCTTTAACATGCATCTTGCTGTATGTTCTCTGGTGTGCTGGGCCATGCTGATTTTACATCCCCCCCATCAACCTTTTTCCTGTTAACTTTATATATAAGTGAGACTTGCTTTGTCTTGGCTTCACAATGCTTAATTTACATCAGAGACTGGGCACATAGATTATTCCACACCTGTTTGTCTGGCAAAACCTGCTTGTCCACCCTACCTAGGACATAGATTCTAAACATGTTTCAATCCATACATATACCTCCTTAAATATCACTTGTATGTACATCCTGCAATGACTAGGAGGATCAGCATGACATAAGTTTCCATTAGACACCTGGCACAACTCTTTTTGGGTAAATACGGTGAAAGCAGTATGTTGGGAGTAGTGATTTTTGTCAAGTCTGATAGGAGTTGCTATTACAGTGCAGTGAACCCTTTGCCAGTTGGCACTGAGGGGCTCTTAGGGTCACAAATAGGTGCAAACTTTTTGTACCTTTCCTATCTAGTACAGTCAAAGAAAAGATGCAAAAGCTAAGACAATGGGTGAAGTAATAAATGTGAGTGAGACCTGAATTCCTGAGCACTTTGGTTTATATTGGTACTACTGTACGTGGCGAAGAAGCCACATGTGAGACCTTAGGAGGTGATCCAAACACTAACCATACACAGGGCCGGTGCAACCATTTAGGCGACCTAGGCGGTTGCCTAGGGCACTAGGATTTGGGGGGCGCCATTTTCTTCAGCAGCAACTGCGGTGGCCGGATCTTCGGCCTCCCCGGTCCCCGCCGGCATTTAGGCAGAGGGAGCTGGGGCAGTGAAGCGCGGGGAGGGCCGCCTGCAGCAAGGGGGTGGGGCACGCAGGGGAACTCCCCGCCCCAGCTCACCCCTGCCCCGAAGTGAAGCAGCCACGGCGTGCTCGGGGAGGAGGCGGAGCAGGGGTGAGCTGGGGTGGGGGAGGCGCCTCAGGGCGGGGGCTCGGGGATGAGGGGGGCGCAAGGTGGAAGTTTTGCCTAGGGCGCGAAACATCCTTTCACCGGCCCTGACCATACATTCCAGTTTTTCAGTGTTCTCACCTGGTGTGTATGCTGGAAATGTGATGTCTGGAGTAGAGTCTCTTTCTCTCTCCTTACCCTCTCCCACTCCAGCTTTGAGTGCTGTTGTGTTTTTGCTTCCTTGTGGTGGTGATATCTATGTTAGGCCCCAAAACAGTGTTAGAAACAACCTTCTCAGCTTCAAATCTTAATGTACTGTAAAAGGGAAAAGATACATTTGTTTCTCTTTTTGTCCACACACTATATAAGTAGTGAGGCGTAGGGCTTTACCCTGGACCATTCTGACATGTATCTGATTAAACTATTATATGACACAGCCCTGGTGGAGAAGAATATCATTCTTCGGAAGGAACATTATGGCTTGATACCACATGTTCTTAAGAACCTCTGGAAACTAGTATCCTTTTACAATGGATTATAAGTGCAGATCTTCTAATTTAGGAATGGACATTGATGTTGTTCAGCTTGGTGTAAACTAAGCTTTGCCTGCCATTGTTTGGGAAGCTCTTGCATCTATCAAGTGATGGTGGAGATACTGTACTAGTAATACTGCTTCTAGATAACAAAGATGTTACTTCATTGTGAAGAGTTAAATTTTCCTTCTTCCCCACTAAGCTCTTCATTTCTATTACAAGCATTGCTGGCACACTGTGTGTGGTGTCTTCCATCTGACATCAGAAGAAGCAGAAACAAATATATGATTTGGATGCTTATGCAGAAGAAGTCATAATAAAACTAATGTATACAGCAGAAATCCCATTTATTTGGCTTCTGTGCATTTTACAGAGGACACATGGAGCATGGTATGGATCACCAGATGTCTGATTAAAAAGTGACACTGCACAACTGGTGTAAGGTACTTATTTCAGGGAGAAGACACTGTTGAGTAATAGAGAGAGAAGAAAGCTGAGATGTTTTTGTGGAGGCAAAGGGGACTACAATAATCAGGGGGTTAACTTCTGTTTTGGGTCTTCTTTTGGCAGACATCAGTGGAATGCTGATGCTTGATTACTCATAGTGGCACTAATCACATCCTACTATGAATCTTCTCAGGAGGTTGTATTTGTACATCATAGTCATCTTCTGTATCACTTTTGGTTAAAACTAGAGGACTCACTACTGATTACTAGGTTTGGTAGGGGGCCATGGTGATGATCCTGGTGTAAGAAAGTCAATAAAAGAATGATGTAATATGATAGTTGTAGAAAAATGAAGAGCTGTCACTAAAGGTCTGACTACCAGAAGCTGAAACTGGATGGCAGGGGATGGATAACTCAATAATTGCCCTGTTCTGTTCATTCCCTCTGAACCATCTGGCTACCATCAGAAAACAGGACACTGAGCTAGATGGTCTGACCCAGTATGGCCACTCTTCTGTACTGCATAGTGTGCCCAACTCCATCTTTCACTGGCTCCAAGCGTCTGCTGCTTGCTTTCTGCTGAACGCTATGTAAAATTCTTCTACATATTTTTAAGTGATTCAAAAGCCAAGTGATTGGTTTAGGTTCTGTGAACCTGCTTTGTCTTGGCATGCAGAATCCATCTGCATCATTCTTTTTGTTTTCTTTTCTATTCCATCCTGCTCCAGAGAAAGTGACTTTGATGTGGGATATATTGCATGGAGGTGCAGAAGAAGCCGATGCTCATATTGAATATACTCATCGCATTTTGACTTTGCAGAGGATGTCTCTTGGTGATGCTGAGGGTTAGTAAATACATGATTCTGAACATTGCATTGGCGTTGGTTCATACATAATTGTATGCAGACTGGAGGGGAAAATAGTGTCACAATAAAGACCAAAATTGGATGAATAGGGAATACACGACTGTAAAAGTGAGAACTATGGGGTTCAAGCATCAGATTCTTAAATTTACCAATTTGCTACCCATTAAACCTCAGTTCTAATCCCACACTCCATTAAATTAAATCCAGGGGTAATCTACATTTGTTGTAAGTATATTTGTGGGAAGGGAGATTATAAATCTCCATTGTGATTGTATGTTGAATACTTGATTTATGTTCACTGTATACTTGGCAGTAATATTACAATTTCCACAATATATAATTTAAACTACTGAGGACTTAAATGAGGGTGAAAGGGAACTGACTTATGATTTAACACTAGCCAAAGGGAAAATGGTGAGGCAGATAATTTTTGCAGCAGCATTTTTGGAGGGGATGAGGCATGAGGTGAAAATCACTAAAGAGAGGAGATGACCAGCTCCTGGACAAAGATTTTGTTTGTGTGAAAAGACAGATTGTGGAGCTGCTGGAGAGGCAAAAGTTGGCAAGATGTAGGGATGTGCCGAGAGCTGGAGAGATGAGTCAAAAACAACTGAGTCTGAGCCTGGGAAATAAGAAGCAGGTGCTGGAATTGATCAGGGTGCCAGAAAAATGAGGAGCTAGGGAGAGTTTGGGAAGAAAAATGGGGAATTTAGTTTTCTGGTTATCTTAGATAGTCATGTGACCACCATTCTGTAGCATCTGAGAACCTCCCAATCCTTTTTTAAATATACCCATCTTCACAACATCCTCTGGGAGGAAAGGAATGCTATTATTCCCAATCTTTGGCCCAGATCCACATAAGGACTTAGGCATTGCAGTGCCTAACTTTTAGGTGCCTTGCCACCCAGTGAAATTTACAAACCCTGAATCCACACCCCTGAGTGGTGTAGTTAAGCCGACCTAATCCCAGCGTAGACAGTGCTAGGTCAATGGAAGCTATTGCCTCTCAGCGATGTGGATTACCTATACCGATGGGAGAACCCCTCTCATCGGTTTAGCTAGTGTCTACACTGAAACACTATAGCAGTGATACAGCTGCTGTAGCATTTTAAGTGTAGATATACCCCTAAGCAAGTCAATAGGAGATGCCAGAGAGAGGTAGTACTGTAGTACTAAGCCCCACCCCTCTAGGGGAGATAGGGGCATAAGTCTGGCCTGGAGGGAGCGGTCTAGCTCTGCTTGGGCAACAGTTAATGATTTGGCAATAGCTGAGCTACAAGAATACATTCTGCTTTAAAAATGTCTTCAGGAAAGAAAAAAGGAGAAGAAATGAGGAAGGAGGAAAAGGGGGGGTAGGGGAAACTTAGAAATGTACACAACTAAGAAAAGGGGAGTATATATGTACATTTCTAAGTTTTTCTTTTATATATATATATTAAGAGCAGGTAGGACTGCATGGGAAATTTGACTAGTTATAGAAATCATCCTGTCTGCATGGTATGCATGGTAAGGTGTTAAGGGAGTTATTAAACAAGCTTATTGTAGCACTGGCAATTCATTTGTGAAGTGCCATGGAACACTGGGAAGGTCTGGGAACGCTGTGGGGGGGGAGAGCAAATAGAGTATGACTCTTCAAAAAAGGAAGAGTGATCTGGCCATTACTGTCCCATGGGGAACAAAATAGCAAATGTCTGAAGATAATAAGCCCAGGAGCAATACCATTTGTTTGTAAAGAACCCCTTTTGCCGGACACATTTGATTGTTGGATGAAGGGAAAGTAGTAGATGTCATATTTGGGTTTTAGTCTGACACTTGGTAGTGTCTTGCAAAACAATAAAATTGGCTTGGACACAACTGCTGTCATGGACTGAAAACTGGATGATAGACTGTAGATAAAGACATGGTAAATGGCACTCATGTAGCCAACTTCCCTCAGCTTTCTACTATGCCACAGTGATCTAGGTGAGGTCCAGTCTTGTTGAATATTTTCATTAGTGATCTAGAAGAGAAATCTTGTCCTTACAATGGGGAGATACAAATATGTTGTGACTATTCCACATCATGGAAAACTGAGCTCCAGTTAGTGGCCTCCAAACATCTGCTCTGCTCTCCCACTTAATTTCTATTATAATCTGGGGAGGGTGTCTTATGCATTCATCATTTGTTGTTGGCAGCTTGGGAGTTTGAAACAGAGATTAGAAGTCAGACAAAGTGGTTGTTTCTGTTATGATGAAATCTTTGTTTTATCGCTTACAAGTTATTACCAATGTGCACCCTTATCTATCTTGAAATGGCTCAAGAATTTTTGTTCCTGCCTTAGTTTCCTTCTCTTTAGCTCATAACATTATACAGAGAGGTGTTTCCTAACATACTATTAATCAGCTGTAATTAGTGTAAATCTGAGCTGTTAGGATTCTTTGTTGCAAGGCAGATGAAATGCATTACACCAATGTTGGTTTCATTATATTGAACGCCAGCCCTAATAGGAAGCCACTTTAATGTGCTCCTTTTGACTTATCACAAACCCAAACGTAATAAGGCTTTGTATCTCACTACTTTATTATCCTCAGTGTCCTTACGTGCCAGTTATGAGCCTTCTTTGTCTGAACTTAGACAGGGATAAGGCAACTGGACTTTTTCAATGTGCACAATGAAATAGAGGGTAGCTTTTGTTTTAGTAGTTTGGGGAAACCACATTGATCCATCACTGGCTTTGCAAAATATCCAGAAACAAAAACAGAACCTGGGATCATTTGGAGCTGTCTCATTTGAATTTAAATCTCCAAAATGTGGGTGGGAATGGATGGCCAGTTTTGGTAAACTGCTCTGGTTCTGGAAAATCTTCATTGGGGTGGGAATAGGGTTCTTTCATTCAGTAAAGCAACCATTTACTTTAAGGGTAAATCTACACAGCAGCTGAGAGTCTGCGTCCCAGCGGATGCCAGCTCTGCTTGAGCTAGCGCATCTTAAAAATAGCAGTGTGGCTGCAGTGCATGGAGGATCGGCGTGGCTGCCAGAGTATGTACCCGGGGGGGCTGGACAGGATTGTACTCGGGCAACTAGCCTGAGCCACTGCCTGTGTTGCTGTGGCCACACTGCTATTTTTGGCATGCTCGTTTGAGCAGAGCTACCATGTGTCTGTCTACCTGAGCCCTGAATACCCTCCCAGCCGCTGTGTAGACATGCCCTTAGTGTCAATAAATTTGTCAATGACAAAACAAGAGAACAAAGTAATCTCCATGAGAGAGGCCAGTGTATTTCTCCTCTGTTACCTGCTACATCAACTTTGCCTTACAAAAATGGTGGCTACCTCTGCAGACATCTGACTCCTAGAAATTTAAAGGTGCACTACACAGAAAACAAAATCATTATTTACCAGCTAACAAACTGGCAGTAAATCCAATGCTAAGAAAACAATACACTTTTCAAATTATGAGTAAGGCCTTTGCCTACTGTCTGAAAATGCCTTTAAAAGTCCATGTAAATGATATGGTTTATAAAACTGAACTATATTCCTCTAAAATTTATGCTAGCAGCCTGGGAGTATACAGCTGTATTCCTAGCAATGGAGGTTGGGGGAAAACTGGATTTTCCTGTATTGTAGCAGTATTTAAAGCACTCAGAGATAAAAGATATAGGGCAGTTAGAGCTAGAAGATATGGCATGAGGAGATTATCATGTAAAACCAGAGAGAGGAACAACAGAGGAGCAGGAAGTTGAATATGAGATCCCTTAGGGACAGCAGTATACAATAAAAGAAAATAATATACTCAGGAAGAAACTGAGAAGTCAGGAGAGAAAAAGTTGCATTCCAGACCATGGAAGAAAACGGAATGTCCTTTACACTTCAGGAAGCCAATATTCTAAAATTGCCCCAGATCTCTGGCAATAACTTTAGAAAAAAAGAGCCACTTCTGAGAACTATATGAATTTAGTGATTTAAATGAGATTCCAGTTCTGGAAAAGAGGGAGACATGGCTTAATACAAGCATTTGTGGGAAAGCATTCTTTATCCAAATAGAAACCACTAAGGAATTAACTCACAATTAAAGTGATAGCTTAATATATACCAGAAACTGTTGTAAACCTAGGTTGATACCCAAAAAGAGTTAGGAGGTGAAAAAACTGAGTGAGTGTATGAGAGGGAGGAACTGCATGGGAATGTTTTGCTGAGCGACGGGGGAGCCAAGGCTGCCACATCAGAGAGTAGAGGATGCTCTATTGAATGTGAGGTGCCGCAAATGTAGCTTTTAGCAGGAACCTCAAGTTCCATTGCATCCAATTAAAAACAGCCTACAAAGGATATCATAAGTCTTCAATGCTCACATGATGACAGCTCAGGAAAGGAAGGATGAGGACTAAAGGTAGCTGTGCCTGTAAGTCACCCTTGTGTTCCCCTGGGACTGCCAGGGGACAGTCTGGTTCCCAGCACATTTTAGGACACCCTCAAGGCTGCTCTAAATTACACCCAGCTGCAGTGTTCCCCAATGGGCTGTTTCACAGCCAGGGATTGTCTAATTTTTGCCACAGTGTAATGCTGCACTGGTCTCTTTTTCAGCACAAACCTTGTTGGAGAAAAATTTTGATGTCTGAATTTTTACAGCTTAAGAGACTTTGTCAACTTAAATTGTGTCTTTGAAACTCACCTTCCCCTAATCATGTCACTTTAGAAATCTCAGTTAAATCTGTTTTCTAATCTGATTCTTCTGCCTTCAGTTCTACATCTTGGTTCCTGTGCCACTTCCCACACAGACTGAGGGGGTTTGCTGACACATCCTCGTTCCTGATGTTTGCAGGTATGGCCTGATGATATCATCCTGAGAGGGGTTAACAAGCAATGGGGAGGGGATGATGTGGCCAAGGGCAAGTATTACAGCTGTATGAGAAGTTATGCATTTTAGGCTCATCTTGATGGGTCAGTTAAATGTAACTGCAATAAATATGATTCACTTCTTCCATGATGCCCATAGGACGTGAGTCAATCTTATAAAGGATTTGAATGAAAAGAAGGTAGTGGTTGGATCAACCAGAATTGTGAAAGTCTCCCTCCCTGGCAGTCTTTCACTTGAAAGACAACCACCAAGATGGACCTCATACAAGACCAATGGCTTAGTGTGTGGAATGGGGAGGAAAGGAATAGGTCTTAAAACAAAAACCGGCATAATTTTGTAAGTGGTAGTAAGGCAGTATGGCAATGAAGGCACTAGAAATACAGTTAGATTAAATAAAAGTAACACAAAATATGATGAAATGGCAAAAACTTTGTTCTTAAACCAAAGGTTTGACGTTTCTGAGGTGGCAGATCAAGCTCTATTTCATACTGCTAAGCTTTTGGGTGAAAGCTAATGCTGTACATATGATAGAGGAAGAAATGTAGAATTTAGTGTGCTCTGACTGTGGAAGTTCGGTACAGGGTAGCTGAGGTTCTCTTCTTCATTAAGAACTGCAAGCCTTGCCAGAAATAACTACTCTGGAAAGAAAGCACTCCTCATTTCTTTCAGCTAACCAGAACGGGGTGTCTCCTAAGCATCCTTGGTTGCCAAATTATGTATGCTTGTGTGTGCTGTAGATAACATTCCATTTGGGACTATGCTAAAATCCCTAAAAAACTCATATTATGCAGGACCTCTGGCTGAACTATAGCTCTTTGGGATTAGTACTGCAAGATTGGTGCTATATCCACTAAGCTGCCCAGGTCCACATCAAATGCTATAATTTTAATTACACACTTAGCTAACAAAAATTGCCTTCATCAAATTAAATGAGCAATGAATTCTTTGTGGCATGGAATGAATAGAACAATATTTTAGATTAATCTATCCAGTATTCAAGACCATATATATAGGTAATGATGGCATAAAGGCACAAAGTGACCATCTATATATTGGTAGATTCCTAGTAGCTTTTGGCTTTGTCTGCAACAGATGTTTCCCTGTGTTGGTCAACTGTATGATATAAACCATAAAATAAAGACAGAAGGCTTAGCAAATGATTGGCACACTCCCAAAACTTAAATCAGCCTCAAGTAGTATGAGAAACGATGCTTTATTGAGGGCAACTATAAGGAAAAACAGTTTTGGTGTCCTGTACCTAATCCAGTTTGGTTGGTTGCTCTTTGAACTCCCCTTGCTTACTAGGACATGAGGGGGTATATGTTTCAAAAATACATTGCAAAGCATTATTAAGCGCTCTTCTTAGATTTATCCTGTCTCTATGTTCTCAGTTACACGTCACATACGAGTTTCTGGTTTTTCCTTTAATATGCACCATTGGAAAACGTTAGCAATTCTAAGCATTCCACTTCCAGTGTCAATCTGAAGTTGCATAACTTCTTCATTAAATAGTAATGGATAAATCCCACCAGTGTCTAAGGCTTGGAGAAGCACCTAAATGTCTAGATGCTTACATGAAGTAGATCACTGTATTTCTTACACAAGACCTACCAATCTTCCCTCACTACCCAGTTACTCACCCCTTCCTTAGGACTGGCTAAGACAGACTTACCAAACTTGGAACTTCATGGGATTCACATGAGGAAGGCATACTTAGAAGGTTTCACAGGTAGCCCCAGACTTATTTGCACTGATCCTGTCCTGCTCCCTCCAGTTGCTTGGCTGGGAGGGAGGGAGGGAGGCCCAACAGCCCCCTCCTAGTCTCCTCCAGGTGCATCCCTCTTTCTCCTCTCCAGTGGGAGCCTAGGGCCTAATACTGCTTCCATTTTTGGGACTCCTTCTCAAGGTAACCAGCCCACACCCTAAGAACCCTCTTTCCCCACCTTCATATCCTTAAGGAAGAACAAAGCAGCCCACCTTTGTGTAGTGAGATCTAGTAATGCCTTTAATGTGCTCTGTTGGTCTCATCACTTGAAGATGTAAAAAGCATTTTGGGGCTTAGCACAGCCCCTCTCCCTTCGTGTGCATGCACACCCCGCCCGGTGGCCATGCTCTCCCAGTGCACTATGCTACTCTGGAAGCACTCCCTCAACTCCCCACAGGATGAGCATCCTGAGCAAACTTGAAGAAAGAACATTTGAACAAAATATAATGGTAGCTTCTCTGAGCTCTCCTCTATTTCCTGTGACTGTGAGACATAGCCTAGGTATTTGTGTTTTAAATGAGAGATTTCAGTCTTAGAATCTTGGCCTGAAGCAGTGCAGAGGCAGCCATCCCCCAATGTGATTGTGACACTACAAGCCATCACAATCACATCATCCCTAAGGTACCAATGCTTTCACAAGGTTCCCGTCAGCCTTGTTGTCAATTCCAGGCCCTAGTCTGGATCTTCAAATTCAGAAGTGGGTCAGGACCCAGCTACATTAGTGACTACATCTCCATCCATGACCCACAAAGTCTACTGAACTCCTCAGGATGAAGCATGTGAGAGCCAGAGGTAAAGTGTGCCTGGTCAAGGGTATCAGATGTGGAAAAAGATACTAGAAGAGGTCAAACTAAACCGGGGTCTGACCACCTATGGCACATGTTGCAAGATACTCCTCTGAGAAATGTTAGATGTGATAGAGCTGGATGCAGAAAAGGCTAAAACAGATAAGTGGAATAGGCTTCTGACGCTGCACTGACCTTTACCAGAAATTCTCTGTTTTGAAGAGTAAAACTAAAATATGGTGGTTTGCTATCACCCATCCCCCCAGGTTTTTGTCTTTCCTTACCAGCGACACAAATCTTCCCCATGTCTATGAACCTGGCAGCCACAAGAGAGGGAAAAACCCTAATCCTGGGCCAATCTGCTCCTGGGGAAAATTCCTTCCTGACCCAGAAAACAGCACTCAGCGAAGCTCTGCATCTGAACAAGGAACACCTTGTATGTTTCCTATAACACCTGGAGCAAAATCCTGGCCCCGTTGAAGCTAATGGCAAAACTTCCATTGACTTCAATAAGGTCAGGACATCACCTCTGGCATTTACCCGCTCCTCTATTCAAAGTGTTCCTAATTACTCCAAATATGGCTAGAGCCATTGAGAGGAAACCTGGGAGAAGGAGGCTGGCAATACCGACCTGGCCACCAGCAGGAAGATAAGATCCCTGATGTGATGTACCCCCACCAGGACCAATCAATGTGGTTTGGCAGCTGCAGACCCACCATGGAGAGCTTCTGAAAGGTCGCAGGAAAGCCACAGAGAGTAGTAGTGAGTGCTGTGCCCTATAGGGATTTTGTATCCCTATAAGATACAGCAAACTTTGATACCTCCCTAAAAATGAGCAGCATTTCTGTAAGTTCACAGTCTCTAAGGCCAGAAGAGGCCATTATGAGCATCTAAGCTATCCCCCTGCATAACACAGGCCACAGAACTTCAGTTGTGTAGTTGAAAGTCAATGACCATATACATGAAAGGGTTAGCCCTGCAACTTCACAAGCCTCTTGTTACCATAGCAATAACACATTAGGATAGGTGAAAACTGATCTACAATATTTCTAAGGAGCTTTATATACCATCAATGCGGCAATCACTCAGGTAGCCTGCTCTGTTAAAGAGCAAAATCAATGTCTATGTGAAATATAGTTGGTATCGTTTCTGGCTGTTCCAAACTACAATTGCTTGTACTCTTGTTTCTTTAACAGAAAAAGAAGTATTTTTCTTCATTTGTTTAAAGGAATGGTATGTGTATTTTTATAAATTAAACCACTTTTTTCATCTCATTCCACCTCATTATTCTATTTTATTTACATTACTATAGTGCTATGGGGCCCTTGGCATGGACCAGGATCCCATTGTGCTGTACAAACACAACAAAAACACAGTCCCTTCCCCAATGGGTTTACTGTCCCCCAACTTCACAGGTATGTAACAGACTACAATACTTGCATACATGTGTCTGGGGAAGGAGAAGTTAATGTATCATGAAAAATAACTTAGTGTAGAAAACGTTTATTTTTACAAATCTGGTTTTAAGACTCTTTACTCTTAAAAATTATCATCACAGACAGATTGTGCATCAAAAAAATCTAACTTAGCTGTGCATATGATCTCAAACATGAATACCTGGTATATTGTTCATGCAGTGTGCTTTGAGAAATAACTCTTCACAGATGGAAAGCTATAAAAATGGTGTTCAGCTATCTTGTAGTTTGAACCACAATCTCAGAACATATGAAATATTGATATTAAATCAAGCTGTACCTGGTTCCCCCGAATGAATTCTTCCAAGTTCTTGACCTTTGTTCTAGTGCTGTTTCATTTTAGGCTGGAGTCCAATGAAAAAAAAAATCCTTTGTCCACAAGGAAAGGCAAATTGAGAATGACATACTGTTTTCTAATCAGCCTATTTGATATTTTATTTAACTTTGAAGAAAGATTTTAAAATAAAGTATAATGACATAAACGGTCACCCACATAAACATTTACTTAGTGTGAACTGTTTTCACTACTCTCCGTCTAGTGATATATCTAAACAAAAAAAGATGACACAGAAAGCACTGCTGACATTTTTAGGTGAAGGCATAATGAAAATAAACCTCCAGTTACTGCTGGATATTCTGGAGAAGAGTCAAAATATACGGCACCATTTGTAGCTATAATGTCCACATTATTGGTTTATAATCCTCACTGACCCCATCAGCAAGCTTTCTCTTGCAAGCAATTTGATCTGTGATAAGGAAACTTGTTGTAAAGAATCCTTTCCATAAAAACAATGGGCCAAATTCATCCCTCATGAAATTTCACTGCGCTTACAGCAGGAATGATTTTGACCCACTATCTTTAGCTTATTGCCAAGGCAACATCTAGAATACATAACCATATCTAGGCAAATCTCCAGTGGTCTATTCATGGGTTCTCAACCTTTATAGATAACTGTACCACTTTACCAGATCGATCTAGCCTGTGATCTGCCTGTGAAGTGCTGAGCACCCTCTATTTCCAGGTCACTTAGCATCTCCCAGGAGGCACCCAGCATCTGGCAGAACCAAGCCATAATCCTCTGTGTAGTAGCCAGTAACTGCTGCCTCCCATTCAGTTGTGTGTATTGTGATCCGCAATGGATCTTGGGCTGTTCTAAAGCCCAGTGTTGTGTATACAGAAAGGAGCAAAAAATGTGTGGCTAGCACACACTCAGTCTTTGCTGGTCAAATAAATTTGAGTCAAAAATTCAGATCTGGATTCAAATTTCCTCCGAGTTCAAGAATGTTTGGGTCTGAAGTTTTGGTACAAGGGACCATTCTACTGAACTGTGCTTAAACAGATTCACAGCACCATGTTATGAGCTAGAGGTGTCATTTTCAAAAGTACCTCTAAGTCCCCATTTCAAAAGTGATTTACGCTCCTTAGTGTATAAGTCAGTCTCACTAAAGGGAGGCTAAATCCCACTGACTTAGTCACCTAGATTGTTTTTGAAAATGTTGTCCTTGGTCCCCAGCAGGACCTCAGAGGCAGAATGAGCTGGTCCATGATATACTCTTATGTTGATATTTTTAGGAAAAAATGAGACTCTGAGAAAAAAGACAGAAGAAAGAAGGACTCCTTGTTAACTCTTTACCAAGTGCATCTCCCAGATGGCTGTCTAGATAGAGGGTGGGTGGAGGGAAGGAAGAGGCTGTGTTTAGGTCATGAATTGGGAGCCTGCCCAATGTGTGGAGAGATCAGTATTATTGTGCCTTCATGAGAAATCTATTTCTTCTCCCCACCCCACCCCCACCCGTGTGCAACTTCCTCTCTGCATAAAGGCCTTACATAACCATCATCCTACAGTCAGGAAAGAATCGTCAGATCTCTGTTAACATCACTCCCCATTGGCCAGCAGCAGTCACTGCTAAGCATCACAACTTTCAATTCCCCAGGAAGCTGAGTGCTGCTTCCATAGAGCTTCAGCTATTGCTGCCTAAGGGAGCAAAGAATAGATTTTGAACTTCGGGCTTGGTTCTTCTGCTTTCTACTGCATATCTCTAGCTCCATAACATAGACCGCAGTACATTCCATGATTGCTTAACCTGAGCCAGGCTGTAGACTAGAGCTGGTTGAAAAATTAGTTTGTTCTGTGAAAAATTTCTAAAGAAATGGGAAATATGTTTTGTACAAATGAAAGCATTCACAGAACTGTTTGACAAAGCAAGACGAAACAGAAAAATTCAGTCTGATGCAAAACAAAATTGGGGGGATTTGGTTTTCTGCCCCCTTTCCCCCTTTTTCCAGTGGAAAAAGCATGCATGGGGGTGGCGAGGAAGAATCGGAGGGGAGGGAAAACTCAAACCTTTTTTTTCCCATGAAAAATCCAAACATTTCAACCACATGAAAACTGGCAGAAAATTTTCTATTCGGTCAAAAAGCCATTTTATGTTGAAAGAATGTTTCCATGAAAAAATCTTTGACCAGCTCTAATTTAGACAGACCCTTTGCCTGAGCAACACACGTTTGTGTCTCTGTCTGAGCTAGTAAGCCAGTGACCTACTGGGCCTATGTGTTCCCAGGACACTAACGAAAGAATCCCTTTTTGTATTTGCTGTAACTGAGTCCGGTTTCTTCTCTCTAGCGAGGGACACTGCACTGGATACAACGACATGAGTCCCAGCCAAGAAAATGGTAACAACTAACCTCAAATACTTCAGGTACTTAACTGAAAGGAAATAAAAAGGGCATTTGAAACCTACCAACTGCAGTAGGCTTAGATCAAAATAGAAACACTGCAGGAAAAACGGTGGCATCCGTGGTATTTTGCTGGTGCTACAAAGATTAAGTTCCTCAGGTTTGATAGACACAGAAGTTACAAACATAACCAGGAGTTGCAGGATTCCTGTCTACACTACAGCCCCCACCAGGGCTCCATTTCCAGTGCATAGCAACAACTTTATAGAACCTAATGACTTAGGAACAAAACGACGTATTCTCATGCACCAGTAGATGGTCGGCTTTATGTTAACTACCCGCGTGTACACAAAGATACATACTCTTTTACATAGCACTGCTGCAACAGCTCCCATCTGTGACCTAGTGGTAGCACTTTTTCCCCCTTAAAATTCCCCCGTGTAGACATACCCACACTGCACTCTCATTAATCTACAATAAGTTATTCAGACGGAGAGCATATTGTTGCTCTTTGTGTGTGGAAAAACACAAGAGATAGCAACTTGTCTTGACTTTCTAATAGTTTCACGATGTTCTTTTAAACAGAGTCAGACTTGTTCAAGACTCATGACATTTGAAGTTGGCAAACAAGTCAATGTTTGTTTTTTCAAAAGTGACTGTTAAAAATAAAACTGTTACATTTATTTCAAAGGAAAATATTTGTCCCCATTTTTTACATAAAGTGCACTTATATGCAGGATTATTATTATTTTGTACGTATGTTGCAGTGCTCAACATTTTAATTGCCACTTCCTCAATAAAACGATTGGAAATCTTCCATCTTGCCATTAGCACTTACAAAATAACTGTTAACAATATGTTAGCCAGACACAGAAACTTTATAATTAATGTTGGAATAATCTTCAAAGTCTAGTGACTAAAATATATCCTATAAAATTACTGGACTTCATTCAATGCTGTTCTGCTGTTTTAATGTTCAATAAATGTGTTGAGGGGAGATATTTGGCAACATGAGTTAGTTTCTCTGGCAGAGAGAGTGACTACAATAGGGTTAGTTCTCTGCTGTATGGCAAAAGCACTGACACCATACTAGGCTATAGAGCAAACTTTGAAAAGTTGATGGTGCTGTGAAATAATGCAAATCCCAAATGCACTGCTGTGCAATCCTTCAAGTCTATGCTCCTCCCTTGTCAGCTGATGAGGAATTTGACAGTTTTCACATAAGCAGTAAAAAACAACAGGCAGTGTATTCCTGGATGATTATCGTATAACTCTGGAAGTGCTAGAAGTCATAAGGCCAAAAGCCAAGGTCTTAACTGCATGAGAAATGCAAAATTGGCTCGCAAGTGTCTTAGTACTATCCTGAAATGGAATTTCTACAGTACATTAAATACAGAGAAACACTTAGACCTGTGTGTTCAACACAGACACAGACATGACGTCACTGACAGATCATTAAAATTCTCATTGCATCCAGAGTTCTCTAAAGCTATCTTCTAAACTGGCCTAATAGAAGACTGATAATTTGAGGAAGAATAATATAAATATCACAATGAGCAATTTCAATAGTCTATGTTGTTGAGGTCAGGATTCAAAGGATTGGGATGATCCGTCTTTGTGATAAAAAATGAGAACAGTGATGTAATGGCTGGTTTTCATTGTGAAAATGAGTTTTGCAGGACGAAGGTATCTTACACATTATCCCCAGAGAATCTGGATATGCTGTAGCTCTTACCTGATAGAAAACATCTGAATGAGTGTCTGCGTACCTGTTAAGAAAAATAAGAGATGGACCAACGTATGTACAAGAAAATCCCATGTGGCTACCATGCTGGAAAATATTATTTTTTAGAGTCGTGCCTAGAAGCCAAGAGTCCTATTGAGTTAAGCATTGTACATACACATAATGAGATAGTCCTTCCCCAAAGAGCTTACAATCCTGCATCAATGTAAATATTTCATGTACCAGGTGAAATATACATGCATGAGCCTCCTTGGTCAATAGTCAGACATCTGTCCTCTTGACTAGCAAGAAAATTTGGAGATCCAGATGCAAAATCCACCTCTTAGGAACACCATGTGGATTTTGATACTCACTGCGGGGCAGAGGGGTAGGAAGTGAATGGCTGAGTATAATTTATTCATGTAAAGACCCTTATGTGACATTTGAGCAATATTATTTAGTTAAGAAATAATCCAAATATAATTCAGTAGAGGTCAGTGGGAGTTTTTGCCTGAGAAAACTTTGCAGGATTGGGTACACAGCTATTGAGCAGGCATTTGTATTTAAATCTCTGATTTTCTGTGATTTATAACTTTCCAGAAAAAAACATACTTTGGGCTGAATTTTGTAATGCTATTCTAAGCCCAAAGGTAAATTTGTTTGAAAAGTTTGGCAAAAATTATATTTTGGGGGGAGGGGATTTCTGCTTATCCAAATGTGAAAACAGGTGCATTTTGTTGGTACTTGGATAACTGACAGTTGCTCTGGTTATAAAAGTTCAAACTTGTCCCATACAGTGGACACACTGAAATGGGTTCCTCTGGTTTGAAAAATTCTCTCATATCCAGGAAGATTCCTTATTTTTATAATGGGCAGTTCTGACAAAATCTTTTAAGCCAGTGGAACTTTTCAAATGTGGTGACCTCATGTAGTCCTCAAGGAGGTATAATTTGTTACATTTGACAAATTAGATGTGAAATAAAGTGGGTTAAAACTCTTCATTTACTTAGACCCTGATGCTGAAGTCCGCATAGATACACTGGTCCATCCACACACCCCTAATTTCAGCATCGGAATCTCACACCATAGGCTTCCCCGATTGTTCACACCTTGTATGCTATACTTAGGGCTGTGATTTTGTCATGAAGATCCTAGGGGGAGGATATCACAAAAATCATGCACTTGAATAAAGTCCATGAAATCTTGGAAATAGCTGTAAAAACACATTTGATTAGCCCTCCCCCCAATCAAGAGGCATTGCAACCTGCTGCACAGAGTTGCAGCACCATTTAGGGTTGACTCTTCCACTCCTCCATCTCTGTCTAGTGGAAGGGTGGGTGATCCAAACCTGAGTGGTGTTTTGACCCTGCATGCTAGGTCCCCATGCCATAGTGGTGAGCTGGGTCCAGTCCGATGAGATAGGAGTCACAACCACAGTGTGAGTGTGGAGCAGGCTCACTTTCCAACTCCCTACCCCCCAGGCCTGATCTTTCAAAACCCCTACTATACTCTGGGGTATGTTGATGTAGCAAGCTTTATATTATTTGGTGTCCTTTCTGCGACTTATCTCCTCCCCGCCCCGCTCACAGCTCTGCCATGTGACTTACTAAGAATTTCCATGCCAAAATAGTAATCTTAGCTATACTCACTTGCTTTCTCCCTTTGTTTCTCAACCTGTTTTTATAAATGGATGGATTTGCTACATTTCTTACTGAGGATTATGTAAACACCAATGTGAAAATGGAAGCATCTTTTAAAATTGTTGACTTCAGAGAAGTTGCATGGGGTGTGAGACAGGGCAGAATGTGGACTGGTGTTTTTCTACATGCAGCAATTCAAGCCTCAGCTCTCACTTTGAAACACATTTTCCTTGTCTTTTAAAGAAATAACATTTAAATGCAAAGATATCAGTTACTGTTGTTCCTATAGTTGAGATTTCACACACATTCAGCAGAAAATTCAAGGCTATAGTGAAATCTTGTGCAGAAAGAAAAAAAAATTAGATACCATATATGGAATTTTAAAAAAAACGGTGATACAAAATTTGTTTGGGGTTTTTAAAGTTGCTAATTCAATATGTAATCAGTTAGGGGTTGGGACTGTCAAATAAGTTGAAAGAAGTTAGGTCCCATTCCCATTGGAATTCTATAGGATGTGGGTGCTGTCATGGGGTATACAAACCCCACCCAGGAGAAGAAGGGGTTAAGGAGCTGCTCTGGGCCCATGTGGCCCCGCCTTGCTACACAAGGTGGAGGTGGAGCTTAAAAAGGGAAGCAGAACAGCTCAGAGGGAGACAGACAGTGGAAGGGAGTAGACCTGCTCTGAGCGCTTGGGAAGGAGTACTCCAGGAGCTCTTGCGATCTGAGGCTTGGAGATACTGACCTGACTAAGCCTGCAAAGGAGGGACTGGTGACTTTTGAATGTCAGGAACCTTAATTTTGTGTTCAGTTCTTTATTTCACCCTTCAGGAAGAGGGGATACAGATAGGAAATGATCCAGGGTAGCAGCTGCATAGCACCCCGAGGTGAAGAACTTAGCTGCCTACCTTTGGGCCCTGGGTAAAGCCTGGTGGAGAGGATCCCCTACCAACCTCTAAAGAGGGGATAACGACAGAAGTCTTTCCCTGGCTGGGGCCCTTGCTGGGGAAGATACTGAAAATGCAAGGGCCCAGACCCTAGGACCGTCACCCAATGGAGGCCCCTGAAATCTTTGCTGACTTCTGAAGATTGGACTCTGTGTACCCTCTAAGGGGTGGACTCAAATAAGTGACCCAGCCAGAGGGCTGAGTCACTAACAGGACAGACCCTCACATGGTGCATTTATAGTGAGAAAGAGGAACATGTGGCAGGAAGATAACCTGCCACACCTGGCCTGAGTACCAGGTGGCACTCCCAGTGAGTGTTCCCCTTTGTGGATGCCTAACTCCCTTAGGCGCCTTTGAAAATCTCAGCTGAAAGTTTTACTTAGCTGTTCAACCACACTAGTTTTCCAAGGAAATTGCATTCTGACATGCTCTCTGCAACATTCCCCCTTCCCCACACACCTCTGCAGGCACTTCCTCAGGGACAATAATGTGGCGATAGTCATACTCTGCCATATTATTGCTCCCCACCCTGAGGGGAAGATCTGCAGCAGCCTCCAGTAGGGAGCACATGGTAGCCATGTCTACCTGGCAGATCCGCTGTCATAGGAGAAGAGCAAGCCTGGGAAGAAGTGTTCAGCAGACTCTAAAATCTAAAAGCCCTGGAGTAGATGCTGCCAGGTCAAGAGAAGAATTCTTCCATTAATCTAGCTGCCTCCTGTCGAGGGGGGGTGGATTTACTATAGTGACACAAAAAATGCTTTCCGTGCCTGTAGCAAGTGTCTACACTACAATGGCATAGTTGCAGTGCTGCAGTTGTGCTGCTGTAACACTTATAATATAGATTCACCCTTAAGCTCCAAGATCTTGCTCTCCAAGGAGGGTCCAGAATCCATGAGAGATCCCCACAGATATCACGACATCTGGAATTATATAAAATGTATAGTTTAAATAGCTTTAAAATTAAAACGTTCGGCTCTTGGATGCAGTGGACAAGATTCACATTTGCACATAGGCCCCTTTACATAGCTCTGGCTCTTACATTTACACCCACATTGAGGCCTCTATATAGTGCCAGAGTGGTGTGAAGGGGCCTTGGTGCAAATGAGAATCTGGCCCAATAGCTTGTTTCTCTGAGCTTCCATGGGCTTTGAAACATCTGGAAATACACATATCTTTATATTTTGACAAGAAATATTCTCTCTATTTGTCCACACCTCACATACTAGCCTTTCACAGGTAGCAGCTGATTTGATGATTAGATCTTTCCTATGTGCATAGACTTTACTGGAAGCATTGAAAGAGAACTCTTATTAGGAACTGTTCTTATGTTCTTCCCTTTCCTCTCTCAGGTCAACAGCTGAGGGCAGAGGTCAGTGTACGGGCCTCAGCGTGGGCAAGTGCTCTGGGGGAAGCCTTTAATCTTGTGTGTTTGTTGGACAAATATTCATTTCTTTCCTGTAAACAGTTTCGAGAGTGTTGTCAGACCAGCTATTTTCAAACCACTCAGTGACTGAGGGCAGGTCTACACTACCCGCCTGAATCGGGGGGTAGAAATCGACCTCTCGGGACGCGACAATCGATCCCCGAATCGACGCTCTTACTCCACCAGCGAAGGTGGGAGTAAGAGCCGTCGACGGGAAGCCGCAGAGGTCGATTTTGCCACCGTCCCTACAGCGGGGTAAGTCGGCTGCGATACGTCGAATTCAGCTACGCTATTCGCGTAGCTGAATTTGCGTATCTTAAATCGACCCCCCCCCCCCGTAGTGAAGACGTAGCCTCAGTACATATTTCTCTTGTAAAATGCAATTGTAAGATTTGACACAACAACAAGGGACAATGAATAGTCTTAGTTTTCTTCCAGACCTGAAGACTTCTACTGGGTCATATAGGGTACGTCTACACACCCTGCGATAGCGAGCCTTCCAACCCAGGCTGCCAGACTTGGGGCTTGTAGAGCTCATGCTAGTGCTCTAAAAATAGCTGCGTAGACAGTGCTTTGAAGTTGCAGCTCCGGCTGGATTTCTGGCTCTGAAGCCTAGGGAGGGGGAGTGGGCGTCAAAGCCCAAGCTCCAGCTTGAGCTGCAACTTCAAAGCTCTGTCTATTTTTAGAACACTAGCGCAAGTCCTGCTAGCCCACGTGTGTTGACCCAGGCTGGGAGGCTCACTGCCATGGGCTGTGTAGACGTACCCTTATAAATTTCATACCTTTCCATATATTCCTGGCAATGGACTGAGTCTGTCGAACAATACACCATTGTCACAGCTTATAACTGAGTTCCAATAATATAATTTTAGAATGAGGGTAGTGGAGACCATTGTGAGATCAGTGGAGTTATGCCAGTGTAAAACTAGTGTAACATTAATCAGGCCTCAGGCATCTGTTGAACATTTTAAGAGGAAGAAGCCCTTTCATCACTCACCAGTGAGCATTCAGGCTGAGTGGTGTTAATGGATTCTGGAGGGTTTCTTCTCCAGTCCTCTTTAGCTATGAAGCTTGAGAGTGGAGCAGAGGAGAAATAGGAGGCTTTATAGGACTTAAGTAGGGCAATGGGATCCTTTTAAATAAATAGACCTCTATGGTATTCCTTCAATGGGGCCAGGATTTCATCCAACATTGAAAAATAATAATAATACCAAGCTCGTATATAGGACTTTTCATCACTAGATCTCAAAGCACTTCCCAATCTTTAATGTATTTCTGCTCACGACATCCCAGTGAGGTAGGGAAGTGCTATTATCCCAATTTTACTGATGGGGATCTGAGGCACAGAGAGGCTAAACGATTTGCCCAAAGTCAGGAAGTCTGTGGCAGAACACACAATTGAGCCCGGGTCTACAAGTCCTAAACTAGTGCCCTAACCACTGGAGAGTTTTGTGAATTCTTATGGGCTTATGGAACCTGGATATTATAGTGATAAGCACCACAGATATCCCGACACTAAATTAAAAACAATGGCATTTGAGTTACATTTAACAACATTGCAGAAGACTAGTTCTTAGCAGAGAATAGTTTCCTGGGTTAATTTATGGAAAAAATACTAGAAGTGGGGGAATACTTTAAAATGTTCTGGGAACATTACTTTGAATTTTTAAATGAATTTGTTATGACTGTCTTCATGTTCATTTTCTGGGAGTATTCAAGCAAAATTAGTTTCCAAAGGGATTTTCAAAGAAACTGACTTTTAAGTGAATACTAACGAGTATTCACAAAATAAGTTTTTGTTTCAATTTCAAAACGCTAATCTTAAATTTACATTTATCCAGTCAGGGAGCAGAGCCCTACTATGGGCTTGATCATGCAAATATCTATGCATGTAAGTACTCACTCAGGCGAGTACTCCTATCGATCTCAATGGGACTATTCACCTCAGAAATTATTCATGTGCAAAAGTATTTGCAGGCTCGGTTCCTGTGTGACCTTTCTGTCCAGTTAAAACAACCCTCATTCTGCATACTTGCAGTGAATTCTCTGTGAACAAGTTACAGACCAAGCATTATTTGGCAAATCCTTTCAAATAGGCACATTTGAAAATTTTACCCTCAATCTTGATTTTCTTTTCAAAATTGCTACGTGACTCAGGATTCCCATTTTCAAAAGTGGTTTCAGCATTCAGCTCCTAAGAGCTGAAATTGAAGTCTCATTGAAATTCAATAGGACTTAGGCTCCTGAGTGCTGAAATCACTTTTAAAAATGGGACTTAAATTCCTCAATCACTTGGGTGCTTCTGAAAATTTGACCTCTACTCACAATTAAATTATATGCTACAAATTATTTACCCAGCTCTAAATTTAACCATGTTAATTCATTAGAAAAGTGGCAGATCTTTTTTTTCCTCCCAGGCAAACAAACCCTTTCCCCCCACAAGGAAAATTTCATGATTAGTATAAGCAGAGCTACAGTAGTACATATGGTTAACAGCTGCTTTAACATGATATGGCATAACAACTATCTGGAAGTCATTAGCCTAACTTTTTTTTTTTTTAGAATTTGGATAATTAGCCAATAGACAGAACCATTTCAGTCTGTCAGATTTTTGTGATATTATTTACAGTATTAATTATGTTTATCAAGGTACTGAATGTTTTTGATAAATACCCTGACTACCTGTCTGAAAGAACCAAAACATCACAAGTTTCAACAAATATTTGCCAGAAAGACCTTTTTTTAAGGAGATTAAAACAAAACTCACTATTAAATATTGTTAAGGTTGTAGAGACCTTAACAAAAGCCAAGGAGATATATGTCAACGCTATAAGGCAAGGGTTCTCAAACACTTTCATAGTATGGAGCGTATATTAATACAGAGATTGTCTATTCACAATTGCATGGACTGTCTTTCCTCTCTCATCTTTCCATAACATCCTGGTGGTGTCTATAGCAATTGCTTACACTGAACAGTGATATTAGAAATGTATGGCTGGAAGGAACCTCGAGAAATCATCAGGTCCAGCCCACTGTTCTGTAGCAGGCCCAAGTAAACTTAGACCATCCCTGAAAGTGTCTGTCCAACCTGTTCTTAAAAACATCCAATGATGGGAATGCCACAACCTCCCTTGGAAGCGCTATTCCAGAGCTCAACTACCCTTATTGTTAGAAAGTTTTCCCTAATATCTAACCTATATCTCCTTTGCTGCAGACTAAGCCCATTACTTCTTGCCCCAGCTTAGGTGGACATGGAGAACAATCGATCACTGTCTGCTTTATGACAGCCCTTATTTGAAGTCTGTTATCAGGTCTCCCCTCAGTCTTTTCTCAAGACTAAACATGCCTTGTTTTTTTAACCTTTCCTTATAGGTCAGGTTACTATTATTCCTATCTGGTTCCATCAGGAGCCCTTTAATTACCTGTAAATCAAAAAGGAATCCTACAAAAAGTGGGAAAATGGATTAATTGAAAAGGAGTACAAAAAAAATACCACAATCTTTCCTTCACACTGGGATAGTTTGCTGTTGTACCTTTAATATTGTCTCCTTGAGAAACTGCCAGCTCTCCTGAACTCCTTTATCCCTCAGATTTTCTTACCATGGGACCTTACCTACTAGTTCTGAGTTTGTTAAAGTCTGCTTTATGGAACTCCATTGTTCTTAATGTGCTGCTCTCCCTCCTTCTTTTCCTTAGAATCATGAAGTCTATTATTTCATGATCACTTTCACCCAAATTTCCTTCAACCTTCATATTCACCACCAATTCCTCCCTGATAGACATAATCAAGTTTAAAATGGCTGTAGTCCTAGTTACTTCCTCCACCTTCTGCAACAGGAAGTTGTCCCCAATAAATTCCAAGAATTTATTGAACATTTTGTGTTTTGCTGTATTACTTTTCCAACTTTTCCAACAGATATTTGAGTACTCAAAGTCCCCCATTATGACCAGGTCTTGTGTTTTGGATATTTGCTATTTGTTCTAGAAATGCCACATCCACCTCTTCTTCCTGATTTGGTAGTCTACAGTAGACTCATGTCACCCCTTTCTTTTTTCTTTATGCAGAGACTTTCAATTGGTCTGTCTCCCACCTCCTTCTCAACAAGTGCATGTATTCTTTATATATATTACAATACCTCCTACCTTTTCCCCTGCTCTCTCCTTCCTGAACAAGCTATACCCCTCTTTACCAATATACCAATCATGAGATTTATCCCACCAAGTCTCCGTGATGCCAATTTAGCTTATGTTCTAATACTTCCAGTTCTTCCTGTTTAGTCCCCATATTCCTTGTATTGTCTACAGACAGCTAAGATGTTGAGCAGATTGCCCCACTGATTTCCCTCTTGTTGTTCCTGGAAAGATTTTCCATGTCCCACCCCACCTCCCGCCCTCTGTCAACATCTAGCCTTCTGTTAAGGTTTTTTCTGCTTAGCTGTGGGCTTTTATTACCTACCCACTTTGAACCTCGTTGAAAGGCCTCCTCATTAGATTGGCGAGTTGGTGCATGAAGATGCTCCTCCCCTTCTTGGTCAGCTGGACTCCATCTCTTCCCAACATACTTAATATAGCTTTATATAGCTTTACCTGCCTTGTGGTGTGGTCCACAAAGGGGGACAGCCAGCATCAAATATGGGTGGGGGGGGAGGAAATGAAGCTTACCTCTTATATTTTAAGCAAAGACCAGCAGTGATCTTAACCTCATCAGTCCTATGCATGCAAACACATGAACATGGCCCAAGTCAAACACCCATGAAGTAGCAACTTTGGTAATTTGAAAAATAGAATAACTTAATCAGATAAATAATTCAAGGATTTCATACAATCCCTTGACTTTGAAATTGTTGGATGTTCAAAATACTTGCTTAATGGTGCAAAAGGTAAACTTTAGAATCAATATGTAAATATGTGACAGAAAACTAATACTTAAATGATGATGCACATTCTCTGGTGTCACCAAAATGCCTAGAGTGCATGTCATTAGGTGCGGTTCCAGGATGCCTTAAAATACTGATCCTGATGCTGTTCTGTGCACGTCAGTTCCCTCTGCTGAGGGCAGCTTTGAACACACACTGTCCTGTACCAACCACCGGGAGCCAAAATTGCAGCATGGTTTAGGTGAATCCCAAACACACTTTTATTTCTGTAGCCACACCCTCTTTCCCTGGTAAACTGGCAGAGGGGACCGGCAGGCGGGTGAGGGAGTGGCATACAAGAAACAGATCTACATCTCTGCAGGATTGTGCTTGCACTGCAAGGATGTCCCCTGAAACAGATAAACTGTTACACCAGCAATTTGGTGCACTTTGCAGTATCCTCACAGGCTTTTCAGTAGTAACTTACTTGTATTCAGAGACCAGCTCTCTAACCAACCAGGGGTCATGTGAAAGGAGTCCCCTACTATATTTATATTTTCATATCAAGTCAAGAGAGAACATATCCCTAAGTCTATTACAAAAATTGAAGGACCAGATTCTCAGCCAATGTAAATTGGTATACTTCCATTGACGCCAATAGAGAAACCGAGGATCTGACACTAGGTATTCATCACTCATGCCTGCTTACCCCAACAGAATCTCCCCCATGGGTCTAAAAATTAAAAAAAAAAATCTGCTAGACAGTAAGCTCTCTGTGGCAGAAACAGTCTCGATATCTGTCTTCCATTGCAGGTAGATCACTGTTGGGGCTTAACAAATAAGTCCTTTTAATAGTGAAATGAATAAAAAGTCAATTTTTAGAAACAAATCAGCTAAAACTGTCCGACAGCTCTGGGAGAAATCTGACTATTTTTAAATATTGATGAGCCACTCAGCTGTAAGGTTGTATGGTTGTAAGTGAGATAATTGGTCTTTCTATTGGTATATCATAAACTATTGCCTACAGTGACATACATTTGAGCCACTCTTAGAAGTGAAGGTCTCAAGCCTTCATTTTAATTGTTCCATGGAAGACAGTTGACCTTCCCTTTTAATTTTTGAATCCCATGCAAATCAATGGATACACTCTTCCCAATTTTGGGAAGCAGAAGCATTTCTGAAAATGCAGCAGTAAATGTTTATCTCATAATAGAATATGAAGCACAGATATGGTCATAGTTAATAAATTTAGATTTCATCTCAAGAGCAACCAATTACTATGGAATAAGAAAACAGTCTCAGCCTGATATATAGTTCTTAAACTAATATACTGTCACACAATACAAACCACATAAGGCCACGAGGTTTATTAAACATTAATTGTGGTTCCACAAGACAACCATCATTATTAAAGGAGGGCAGCTTGCTAATAAATTGTAGTCCTACTGTACAAATAGAGTTATGCAAACTATCAAGATATGATTGGAAGTTACATCAGCAATTTTCATGGCTCAGTCTAGTCAGCAAAGGCATACGGTGACACCTGTTACTCTTGTATATCATGAGAAAGGACTAGCAGACCTGTGATATCTCACAGTATACCTGTCCGATAGCTTCCAGTTACTCTAGATTGCCCCACCATGGACCGACATGTATAAATTAAAACAGCACTGGGACAAACCCAGAACCTTGAATTTCACAGGTAGGTTCAGATTTGAATTTGCTCCTATTTTTGGTTTCAAATCTGATTAAGAACTTAAAGATGTGTATTTTCTGGAAATCTTGTAAAATGAACTCTCCTTGCAAGATTTCAGGGTGGCAGAAACCTCTTGAGGTCTGCTGATATTGCAAGATTTCTGACACTTAGGGCCTACATTTCATGTGAACAGCTTGGTTTATTTTGTGATTATCAAATGTGAGCCTGAAGGCTGGCATTGTTTTGACCTCAAACCCTAACCCTGGTCTAAACATAGGGCCTGATTCTCCACTGCCTCGCATCCTATGTAGCCTTTACACCACGACAGAGTGGGTGTAAAATGCTGCCAGGCTGATTTGGTAGTATTTTACACCGACTTGGCACAGGTCTGAGTGACTACACAACCATTCACCATTGACAGGTAATAGGACAGATACGGTAATTGTACATTAAATAGATTTTGCAGAAAGCATTGAAAGAGAACCCTTAATAGTAGCAATTACTTTACATTCTTCCTCTTGCCCTCTCCCACAACAATAGTTGGGGGAGTAGGTTGGAATAAACATAGAAAACAGTGGAGACTCATGTTCCTAATCTGAATCCAAACACTGCTGCCTCTGCATGGCAAATGGGAAAATAATTTCTGTTCAATCTGTTTGTCATTGCTGGCTGGTGACCAAGATAGGTGCTTTGGGCCTAATCCCGCAATCCACACTCAAGCAATGGGATACTTGTCAAAGTAAGGATCAGCTCTTATATCTGTTACTCTATAATCAGCCTGCTCCTCTTGCATGATTTATTCAGTGAGGATGATATTTATGACCTCTTCACTGGAGTCGGGCAAAACAAATTATTTTTGCTTTGCAAGATTTCATCTTGTATTTAAGGAGAAGGAATAAGATAAGGATCGGGGGACTGGGTTGTTTTTTCTTGGTTACTCATATCAATGACCTGGAGGCCATTTTTAAAAATGCTCATTAGAACAATTTCAGTGGCAATTATGAAAATGTAAAAATGATAAACATAAGCAAATAAAAGTAAATCATTGACAAAAATGTGTTAATAACAAATACTGCTACTATGTGATTATTACAACAGAATAATCAGACTCTAGATATGAAATCGGGGGAAATGGTTTAGTGGGAAACTTCCTACGCATAAAAGTAATTTGATCATTTAAATATCCAAAACAGCAAAAAATTAAAACATCACCATTATGATCCTCATGTTAATGTTTCATTCAGTTTTATTATATCTCTCAGCTTTGAGTATCAGAACAAAGTTTCTCATGAATGGTCTGTGTAAGAGAGAAATGATTACCTTTCTATTTATTTATCATGTACCTGTTAGTTCATTAGGATCTAGGTAGGTATAAAGATGAAACCAAGAGGAAAAAATGAGTCAATGACTAATTAAGAGAAAAAAACAATTATTCATTTTAAATTCCTGGTGGCAATCTCATTTTCTGTAGTATTCTAGGTAATGACTGTTCATTTGTTAAAAATGGGAACTAACACATTATAGTTCCTGGAAGCTATTAAAGCCAGATTATACCAGTCCACATTCAAAGAGTGCCAGCAAAATTTTGAAAGGATTGCTGCCAAAGACTACATAATATTTAGGCTTTAAGGAACAGAATTTGTTTCCGAAAACCTTCTCCATGAAAGGGGAGAATATTACTTCTCATCTCTACTAGTTTTTGAAGACCTATTTAATCCATGATCTAATGGATTTATTTTGGCACGATGGCTGTTCATTTTTTTCCCTTGGGGGGAAAAAAAGTTAGTTATCGGAACAGTTTTTAAAATGTGAAGATCTATTTGAATATATTCCTTGGAATGTACTCAGGGACACAGATGTTTCTTATAATTGTTAGTTATAACTTAAGATAAAACAGTGCTGGCAAATTAGAAGTCTGAGTTTTATATTGGGTACCTATTAAACCTCTCTTCTGCTGGCCCTTTTATAACTAGCTTTATACAGCATAGCTATTATTGGAACACACATAAAAATATAACACACACATATGTAGATAGATAGTTGGATAACATATAAATAATGTAGATATTTCCACTCTTCCTCCACAGGGAAACTGTTTCTTTGAGAACACAGAGCATTCATCCATTTAATATAGTGAAGTTCATCTGATGCAAGAAAGGATGTTCTTGTTGCATGTTAAACATTCCCTGTGGATCTCCCATAATGTTTAACAGCAAAGTTATGTCACTCATCCCTCTGAGGAAAGCTCCTCCCCTCCCCCACAATATGGTGACGAATTGAACTAGTCAGCGTTAGAGTATGACTTTGGACACTGATTGTCCCTTTTTTTCCTCGTGGGGTAGCGCTTAGAGGGCACAACTGGGAACCCCAGGGAACTTTACATGCATATAACAAAGACCATTCTTGCCCTGAAGAACTTACGAGCTAAACAAAGCCTTTTCTCTTCGGCAAAGGTTATATGTTGCAGTCATGATCTTCTTGATGTTTCAGTCATGCATCAGTGTACAACAGTGAACAGGTGCAACCTCCTCACTGAAAGAAACAGGAAAATCGCAGGGTACAAACAGAGTGCTAGATTGGGTTATAATCATCGTAACGTCTGTCTGCAAACGTGTCTTATATGGCCAGAATTGCTGCCTTGGGGCTCTGGCATTTTTCTTTTTTGTTCCCTTTCAAATCCGTGACTCCCCTCCCTCCACATGCACATGCACACACACACGACACACCCTTTCTTTGAGCTGTCAGGATTTTTAATATGGTTTCAACAGAGGTGGAAGGCTAAGGCTTGCTTCTGTTCCTACTTCCCCTGGTGTACCTTTGCCTTCAGGGAACCTACTTCCCCTTTACACCAGTGTTAGTGGGAGCAAAATTGTGCCCAGTGAGTTTTCCGTACCCTCAAACTACTACAGTTTTTAGCTTCCTGCTATCTTTACCCAGCTTCTTAAAGAAAGCTGCTGTACTGAACATAATTCTGAACACTACAGGGCAAAGAGGTCAACTTGGTCACTGTTTTTATGCATCTGGGACCAGATCAGCTGGTGTAAATCAGTGCAGCTCAACTGACTTCAGTACAGCTATGCTGATTTACAGTGTCTAAGGGTCTGACCACAATCATGGCAGCATCTACTGAAATCCTGCACAAGATGTCAACCAGAAACTTCACTTTTCTTTCCATTAGTGGTTGCTTTTTCCAGTGCAGAGGAAAGAGCTCTCATAAAACACGCCCTATTATTATGATATGGTAATACTAATATTGTTGTAGCAGTCAGAGATCCTGATCACAGTCCCATTGAGATTGATGCTTATAAACAGTAAACAGTACTTAAACACAGTCTTTGTCCAAAGAGCTTGCATGCTCATCTCTACACCCCTGCCACAGACTCTTATTGGTCAACAGATTCAATTGTACATAAATTATCAAGATAGAGAAGACCACTGATAACTTTCAGTGCAAGTTAGGCGCCTAACTGCCATTTGGGTCTCTGAAAATCTACCTTTATAATCTCTTGACAATTAATCTGTTTTTGTCACAATCTAGGGAAATCTGTTGGCAAAAATTCTATTATACGATCCCATGGCAGTGAGGTAGAACTGGGTGATAGTTTTCGGACAAATAGTTTATTCACCAAAAAATGCAGTTTTTTGCAAAACTATTTGCGAATATGAGTCATATTTGGGAAATAGTTTCAGCCAAAACAAATGGAAAAACAAAACCACTTAAAAGTAGAAACATTTCATTTTGATGTTTGAAACAAAAACGTTGACTCTTTTATTCACAATGTAGCTAGATTTACTTTAAAAAGTTTGCTTGTTTTGTTTTTGAGTGCTTTTTTAAAAAAACAACATAAAAAAACATTTTAGGACAAATGAAACATTTCATTCGACTGGAAATGAAATTTTTTTGTTTGTTTGTTTCAGAAAGAAAAAACAAAATTCTGTTTTGGGTCAATCCAAAACAAATATTCGTTTGGATTTTTCGGTTCAGCCACTGAACCGAAAAATCAATTATTTGTTCAGCTCTATGGTGAGGGCCACCATGAAACTGCCAATGCAAGAGAGAATATTTTATCTATATATTGTTGTGGCGGGCCTGGCACCGCACCGCCCCTTCGTGGCAGGGGTGGGATGGGGTGTCAGAACCTCGCCACTCTCAAGTTCATGCGCCCGTATCTCTGTGGGCAGCCAGTTGTGGCCTAATGGCCTCCTTCCACACAATCACCCCTTGGTCGGGGTAGTGGGCCTAGCGACTAGAGTCCAGGTAACTCAGCCCAAACGTCTTGGTGGGGTGGCCCAATGGCCAGGATCCATATGAATCACCTCCTGCGTTGGAGCACTGCAGCCTAATGGCTAGAGTCCATACAATTCCTGTGGTGTGAGGGTGGTGGTGGTAGGGGGACCTGGGCCTCCCCTATCCACCAGGTCCCAACCCAGGGCCCTGGTAGTGGCAAGTTCCCCTTGGCACCAACTCGGTGGGGATCCACCCACAACATGCCGAGCATCTGTGCAGCTCTAACGCCATTTGCCTCTAAAATTCCCCTGGGTCTCTTCCTACCATAAACGCTGGGTTCTCCACTTCGGGGGGTCCTCCAGTCTGCTCCCCTCCTGTGACGTACTCCGTCTGGGCATCAGGGTGCATCCTGGCTTGGATGTCCCTCCTCAGGAGCTGGCAGCATGCCTCCTTCCCTTCCAGCAGTCAGCCCAGACTGAGCAGCTCTGCAGGCTTTTATACCTGTTCTCCAGTTGGAGCATGCCCAGCAGAGCTTCCGGGGCGTGTCTTCCTCTGCTAGGAAGGAAGGGTTACCAGTACCAGTGCAGGACCACTCTGCCTTGTCACAATTGTCATCAGCTCTCATCAGTTTGTTCTTTAAAGGGAATGCTCCCATTGTCATATGATGAACTGGATCCTTTAGAGAGGTTCTTCCTAGATCTCCAGCAGTATCTCTCTCTAGAATAACTGGAAGTGTTAGAATCACTGCAGTCTTATCCTATGTGTGATCACCCAGAATAGATTTAGAAGAAATTATAATTATACTCCTTCAGTTCTGATCAGTCTGTGGTTCTAGAGATTTTTTTTAAGTTCCATCGTGCTTTGACTATCAGCACTAAAAGGATGATAACAGTAGAGAACTCACTAGGCTCACAATATCATGGGGCCTTTTGAGTCTGCTAAAGATCGCTTAAGTATATGTTTTATTGCATAATATCCTTTTTGTGACATTGCACTCCATATGCTTTATGAAACTATACTTATGAATATGACATAACTGGAATATGCTTTATGCTAAATACCCCTTGTATGGTGTCATTAGAAAGCTTGTAATCTACTAAGTGTGTTCATCCTATTTGTTTGCATGTATTATTTCTATATCTGGAGTTAGGAGAATAAGTTATAAACTTGTATCACTGATGTAAACATATTAAGTGGAGGCCATTAAGGGTGCTCAGAAACAATCAGATGTAAATGGCCTTAGTTACTTCCTGTGTATGTGTGGGCCAGCCCATGGGGAATGGAGACTAGGGGTCTTACAGGGATATGTGACCATGTCACCTGATAATGAAATCCATCTTAAATCTGGTACTTTTCCATTAGAAGGAGGGGTGGGGACCCAAAGAGACAAAAGATTCCAGTCTTGTGCCAAAGCTATAAAAGGGGGTGGCGCAGGACAAAAGGGGCTGCCAGTCATGAGAAAACCACTGCTTACTACCTCAGATGTCTGCTGGAACTAACAAGGACTGTACCAGGGGAAAGGATTGGGCCCAAACTAGGAAGGAATCTAGTCTGTGAAGGAAGCTTATTGGAACATCTCTGAGGGTGAGATATTACCCTTAATCAGTTTCTTAATGTATTAGGCTTAGACTTGCATGTTTTTGCTTTATTTTGCTTGGTGACTTACTTTGTTCTGTCTGTTATTACTTGAAATCACTTAAATTCTACTTTTTATACTTAATAAAATCACTTTTGTTTATTAATAAACCCAGAGTAAGTGATAATACCTGGGAGTGCAAACAGCTGTGCATATCTCTCTATCAGTGTTATAGAGGGCAGACAATTTATGAATTTCCCCTGTATAAGCTTTATACAGAGTAAAACAGATTTATTTGGGGTTTGGATCCCTTTGGGAACTGGGTGTCTGGGTGTTGGAGAGGTAACCTGCTGAGCTGGTTTTGGTTTAAGTCTGCAGCTTTGGGGGTGTGGTCCAGACCCTCAGTCTGTGTTGCAGCAGGCTAGCATGTCTGGCTCAACAAGACAGGTTTTCTGGAAGTCCCAAGCTGGCAGGAAAAATGGGCTCAGAGGTCATTTCAGCACATCAGGTGACAGTCCCAAGGTAATCTCTGTGACCGAACCCATCACACTTTTGAACATAGGAACCCCCATTTTTTATGTCAAGAATTAAAAGGAATATCTAACTGTTTTTGTTTAATTTGCTTCCCAGAGCTTTTAATATGTGAACTTTGATAGATTGCTCTTAATCTAGGTCCTGTATGACTTGGCTTCTCAGAGGACTAATTACATGTGAGTGCATGTTCCTTCTTGGTCCTCTGAACAATCCTAAATTCACTAATCTCAACTGATGTAACATTTAGTGAGCAAAATCTCAGGATTATATTATTACTATTTATGGTTTATATTGTGGAAGTGCCTAGAGAGCTCAGCTAGGCTCCATCATTGCTAGGTCCAAAGAGTTTATAATCTAAAAGAAAGCTTATTTTCACTGGACCAGATCCTCAGCTGGTTTAGATCAGCAGAGTTGCATTGACTTCAGTGGAAGTCTGATGATTTAGACCAACTGAGGATCTGGATCTATATTTCTTCCTTTTTTATTTTTGAGAATGGATTTTGTTCATCTTAAAACCTGGTTGCTGAGTAGAAATGTGTGAAATAACCTTTTTGTTGTATACATATTTTAAAAACAGGATTTTCAAGGATTTTGCAATGAATTACATACAGTTGGCAAAGCTCCCATACACTTCTTCCTGTGCAAACAGAATTACGTAAGGACAGGGCCTTGTTGAGCATTAAATGGTCAAGCTAAAAGAATATTTAACAACTCTCAGGGAGCTTGCTTCCCCTCCGAGTGGCTTTCCGCCATTGAGGGATTTTACCTGATTTATCCTGACCACCCTTGATTAGGTTCTTTTATCCTGTTGGCTAGATCAGCTGGCCAATTTATTGCTACCCTTTGCCATCATTACAGCAAATAATTAATCTCATGCTGTGGGTCTCTAGGTCTATAAGTCTACTCCAAATTCAATTAAATTTCCAAGTGTAGGCACAAGGCCATCTGAAAGTTCCTTTTTCCTTCAGATTTAATAGGTTTTGGCTTAGAAGGCTAGTCCTTTGGTAGTTTCGCCCACGAAAAGGAGGCTTTTTTATTCCTTAATTCACCATTACCTTGAGATCTTCTTAGTTATGCGCACTCACTTAAGGTTTTGATGTGATGAAACTACTGAATATTTCTAACCAGGGACAAAAAAAAAATACTTAAAACTGCAGTGCAAACAGTTACTCCATCCCTTTGAGTGTTTTAAAGTGAAGACACAATCCACAGTACAGTATTTGTAGCCAGTGAATGTCTTGTTCCACAGCTCAGAGCCAAAAAATCAAATTAAAAAAATGAAAATATCTTGAAAGAAGGACCAGGATTTGCCATCTGGTCCTCCCATGAGAACTGCAAACCTGCTGCGCTTTCCTTTGCCACAAAGTTTTCTCTCCCTTTGAGTTCCTTTCTGCCTCAGTCTCTCACTCAAGTGCCAAGCTCACTCTCTGTCCCCCTTCTCTCACGGAGGTCTTCTCTTCTGATCATCAGCCTGTTTGGCAAGTAAGTCTCTCGCCCTGAAAAATCCACTCTCTCCCCAAGTTCGCCTCCTCTGCTGAACTATTTCCCCACCTTAGCTCTAACCGGTTCCAACCTCTGCCTCAAGTATTGCCACCCTCCAAAGTTCAAAAATCATGAGTCAGGCCCCCCCAAAATAATGAAATTGGCACAAAAGTCATGATTTTAAATGAGGGTTTTGCTCTGCCTTCTGATTTCTGGACTCCCCCTGCCCATCCTCTGTGTGCATGTGTGTCATTGCCAACTCTCACCTCCGTATAGTGAGGTGATATTGGCTCCCCACTGCAAGGGCTCTCACTGGTTTCCTGATGGTGCGGTGCTTCCAGCTTCTCCCCACCTCCCAGAATTCTAATTAATTAATTGCGTTCTCCTCGTCCAGCCCAGCAATTAATTATACTCCCACGGAGCCACACCACATTCCCACATTAATTCTACCCCCACATCAGTTCTGCCCTCCGGCAGCTCCTCTGATCCTCCTGCAGTTTTAGGGGTGGTTCACCAAGGCACCCTCTCCCCCTTCCCAGGCCTGGCCTGGTGTTGCAGGGAAGGGAGAGGAGTAGAGGGACCCACTGCTCAGGAGACAGGAGGAGGGAGCAGAGCTGCCCTCAGCTTCTAGGCCCTTTCAGCACTTTCCTCCCAACTCCCCTCTCATGAGATCAGTGTCTACCCTCCCCTACCCAAAAGCTCTTGAGGGGAGGGGAAGGGAGAGGGTAGAAGAGCTCTGCCTATCTTGCAGAAGCTCTAATTGGCAGTTCTCCAGAAGGTGGACAAATGAAACAGGCAGTCAATCAAAGGGGGTACCTCACCCTCCAGGGCTGAAATGTATGAGGGGACTGGAGCTTCTCCCTGCACAAGGAGACTCTTTAGCTCTGAATGGCCTAGCCATCCCAACCCATTGCTCTGCCTCTCAAGCCTATCCTGAGTGCCACTCCTAGCATGGCTGCCTGTAGCTTCAGACAGAAGAGCAAAAGGAGCCATACTCAGCATCCCCCTCCTGGCTCCCCCTCCTCCATTGCTGTGCATTGTAGAATTGTTTAAACAGAATAAAATCATGAAAAGATGTTTGTTTCATGGGTTTGAAACAGCTCCAGTTTTTATTTTTTCAAAAATGTTGGGAAACTTTTAAAATAAAAAATGTTTATCCAACAATATGGGACAACTACCGGATTTTTTAGTTTATCTGACACCTTGAAATGAGCAATGTCTGTTTCAACTGAAAATGCGGACCGATTTGTTTGGTTTATTTTTGCAAAATTTTTCACTTTCAAGATAGGGCTGCTTTTTGATTATAAATCTTATTGGCAAAACATCAAGCCCATCTACTGGTGCTGGCAGTTGCATAGTATTTTAGTTGTAGGCACTGTCAGCATTGACCTTGATCAAATAGAGCTGCAGGCCCTTCCTCCTGTGTCTTAAACCCAGCCCCAATTTCAGGAGGCTTCTACAACACCACCTGATGGCGCCACCAGTAAGTGGAGAATTAGGAGCCACAAGGCTTTATAACAGCGGTGGCCAAACTTACTGATCCTCTGAGCCATATATGATAATCTTCAGAAGTTTGAGAGCAGAGCACACCTGCTCGAGGGTTCTGCCCTGCGGCAGGGTAGTGGGGCTCAGGGCTTCAACCCCGCAGGAGGTGCCTACCGGTGCTTGGGGTTTCAGCAAGAGCGAGGCTGAAGCCCCAAGCTCTGGCAGGTGCCCTCTGCAGGGCTGAAGCCCCTGCATCCCCTCCCCACTGGGCAGAAGCCCCTACCCCCACCACCACATGACAGGGCAGAAGCCCAGAGCTCCTCCCACTCCAGTCTGGTAGGTGGAGAATGGGAGGCTACACAAGCCACACTTTAACTGTAAAAGAGCTGCATGTGGCTCACAAGCCGCAGTTTGGCTAACCCCTGCTTTGTAACCCACTAAAGGTCCTGTCCACAGGGACCTGATGGGGCTGGGAACACTGTTTAAGTCAGGAGAGATAGGAAAGGCAAGAAGGTGGGTCCTGTCTTGCTGCAGCTGTTACAGACCTTGCTGACCTTGCTCAGGTCTCCAACTCCGGCTCCAACCTTTGGCTTTATACTCTGACTCCAGCTCTGACCCCTGGCTTGACTCCTGACCCCATGGGTGCTGGAACTAGGGATGCTGGGGATGCTGCCACACCCTCTGGCTTGAAATAGTAATAACAACCCAAATACATGGTTTCCGCTTTCCTCACCCCCACTATAAAAATTGTTGCAGCACCACTGTCTGACCCTGACTCCTGCTCTGACCATTAGGTCTGACTGCCCAAGCCCTGGTCATGACACTGCATGGGTCCACATTTGCACTGCCTGATCAAGAACTGGTCTGCCTTTAAGGAGTGGCCTGCATATAGATCAATGCACTAGTTATTTGAAACTCTGCTTTTAGCTTCGAATGTCTGCTTTCCTCTTCATATACATGTCTGTTTACAACATTTGATGTTATACACTTGGGGAAAAGCCACTGCATAATTTTTTCAAAGCAGCTAAGTGACTTGGTAGCTCTGGAAAATTAAGTCCCATTGGCTTTCAGTAGGACTTAGGCTCCTGAATTACTTGGGTGCTTTAAAAAGTTTTACTCAGTGTTTACTTACATAACTGGGAACCAGGAAGTCAGGAGTTCTAATCTTCCCTCTGTCATTAACTTGGGGTATAGCTTTGAGCAAATCACAACTCTACTGCTTCTGTTTTGCCATGTGTAAAATAGGGATAGAAATACTTAACACCCATGTGAGGTAGATGTTTATGAACATTAATTAGCTAATGTTTGTACAGTACTTTGAAGATTTAAGGCACTGTGAAAGTCCTAAGTGTTGTTGCTAACTGGAAATCACCCTTTGTAAATTACTGAAAATGAGAATTTGTGATCTTACACAACTGAATATTACATTGAAAAGATTTAGCATCTCCCACAGCCAGTTAATAACTTTTAGTGGTATTTGTCTGAGGCAGAGATGCTGGTCGTTAACAGATTTCAAATTGGGGTAAAATGGACTGAGTACATAGTGTGGCAATACTGTTGTCTTAAATTTAAACCTTATAAATTATGTCGGGAGCCATGTTTGCTCTCAATAAGAGATTGAAAAATGATTTGTCATCAAGTAAATTGAATAATTGACATATAAACATTTGGAGTAACTTTCCAGATTAGCCTTTCATTTGGAGCTAAATGGGCAGATGTCAATACATGAAGGAACCTTTTGTGGGGAGTTATCAAGGGACTTGTTTATCAACTTTCCAAAACAACTTGATGACGCTCTACCCACTACCAACTCTTTGACACTGAAAAGCAGAGAGTATTTGATTAATTGAAATTACTAATGATTTGATCAAAATAATTCTTCAGCATCCTATATGATCTTCTTGGTAAAATATTAGATGGTTACCAAAAATGTCTGTAGTGTTTAACATGCATTATCTATCCATATCTATTTAAAACATTGTAAAAAGAACATTAAAAGAACTGTAGTTAAGACTTCAGACCACATCACCTCCTCCCCAGGAGCTAAGACATAGGGAAGCTCTACAAGGGAATCCTGTTTCTCCCATCTCATAGCATCATTTCCCAGCATCCACAGGATGCCTGAACCATCCAATCTGGCTCTGTGTCTCCAGCATAACCGTTACCTTCCACCCCCATCCTGGCTCCAGTGGGGTCACACTACCAGGATCACCCTCTATCTGAGGCTCTTGCTGGGAAGCTTTGTTTTATTTAAAGGGAGGGTTTCCCACCATGAAGAAGGCACTACAGAAAAGGAAATTACAGCCTTTTGCCATGTGATCTTCTCAGGGCCAGTGGAGTGCTGATGTGGCCCACAGCTCTTGCCACCAGTCTCCATCCCTTCACCCGGTCAGATTCTAATCTCATGGAGCTTCCTCTGAAGGGCCTGGGGAAAGGAGGCATAATGCCACAGATGCAATTATCCCTCCCCTTTCCATATGTGAGGCAGGGGCCCATCTATATACAGATCATGGAGGCATAGGATGTCTCTTTATTTGCAGAATTCAATATCTGAGTTACCTTTTACACTGGCACCATTAAGCCTCATAAAAATACCTTGCATTTCTTAATTAGCGGCTTTTTGTAACTGCAACAGCAAATCTTGGTAGATTATTTAAAGCAGACAATAAATCTTCATTCTAATGACAATTTTGGGATCCATAAGAGGGTAATTATGGCTGGTAGTGTGGATCCCAAAGTGTATGTATCTTTAATGGAATCTTAACTTCAATGGAGTTAAACCAAGTATGAATTTCTCAACAGAGAGCTGAAAGGAGGTTGAATGTTGGTGTTTTCTATATGTCTAAGAAACCAGTTATTTTGAAATCTACTACAGATGTATCCTATTAACTGTCAAGTTACTTATTAAACCACACAAATTACTGCACACTCACTCAATAAAAAATGCTAGATATATAAAAGGGCAAGGAAGTCCTCATGATTTTTCTGCTAGTCCCTAACCATGAAAAAAAAATGTTGTTCCTTTTTAACAAGGAATACAGCTAGGGAAAGTATTAATAAAACAAACGGCACAAAACTGTGGCTTACGTGTCCAAAACTTGACCTACCACATGTGCATATAAAAATCAGCAAATGGATACAAATGTGAAGTTGCACCCAGAATGAAAGTAATATAAACACACCTAAAACAGGTGAAAGTGGTGTCAGTCATAGATGCACGACTACCTTTTTACCAGACAGAACTGAAGAAAGAGAAGATGGGGCTATGTAGTGCTAGGGTCTTCTTTATATAATTTTCATTGGAAAGTACAAACATGAACAGTTTCTATCATCCTCAGAATAATGTACATAAACATCAGCCCCAGCTAAGTAATTTTAAGGAAGACTCTGGCTGCATCTATTAAAACAAGGTGGTCTCTCAGTCCAGTTTCAGCTGCTAAATCTTCAAAAGCAAGAGAGGCACGTTGTCAAAATTAGAGCTGTAGAGCACATCACTTTTTCATCAAATGGCATTACAAAAATGCCAGAACACGACATCACATTGTTAGGAAATTTCTAGCATGTTTCTTAATTGTCCAGCACGATGCCGTAATGCAAACAATATATACAACATGTCCCTGACTGCCCCCACAAACACACCCCTGCAAGAGCTGCACTTGGAGACGATATGGCTGTGTACAGATTCCCCTTCCTCCCCCCCCCCCCACAGAAAGGCATTCAGTACCCCTTGTGACATCATTCACTCTTCTTATGACCCTGCAGACTGTATTCCATGGAGTCTGGAGCTACAGTGGAGGAGGCGGCAGAGACTGGGTGATCCTTACCCATCTGGCACTGCAAAGCTAAAGTTAAAAAGGTAATACAACGTGGGCTGTATTATCTGTACTCCAGACCCACATCTCCTTTTGCAGGGATCCCAGTGGCAGTTGTAGCCCATAAAGTCAAGGAGCTGAGGAAGAAGGGACCGGAGCTGGTGCAGAGGCAAAGGGCCCCTGGTCCCCTTTGAATCCTCTGGGATTTGAGAGTTGCTCTTTATACACAACCAGGAAGGTTTGTAACATCCTGTGTCCTTTATGCCAAAATCTCCTGTAAGTGTTCACAGCAAGGAACCAAATCAAAGACTCTACTGCCTTTACAGACCTTCTCCTGTTAGAAGCTTAGATTACACATTTGCCATGAATTGGAAAAGCCCACATATCCCACAGCTTAAAAGCAAAAATATAAAATTCTCTGGGTACAGAGAAACTCACGCTTCCAAAGAGACAAAGGTGAATGATTTCAGAGTCTGGAAGCCCTTCATCCAATGCTTGCCAAAGCTGGCCAAAGCCATGACATACCACCACTACCTAAGGGGAAAATAAGCAAGCCTTTCCTGCTTCTGAAGATGACATGCTTGCTTCTGTGCCCATTAAATGCTACAATAAGTGTCCTCTTCTGCCCAGTTAAAGGACAAATATTCCTTCACATTCTCTTGTACTGTCTTAGAGAGTATAAACAAAACCCATCTGGCCCTTCATTAACTCCCAGTAGTTTCCCTTTGATCTCATGTAAACTATGAGAAAAAGATCTAAGGCTTTGTTCTCCTTTCTAGACATGTGCATAATTCCTATCAATGTCAATGGGAGTTAAATATACCTATGGAGAGGGGGAGATATATAAGCTGTAATGTATACTGCATTTTGGCATATATATATATATATGAAAAATGTAAATAAAGCAACCTTCATTTTATTTGTGTAGAATTCCCTGTGTAGCTTCCTTCAAAAGACTCAGGCCTGCAGGCCCTGGGTAGCTGAAAAGCCACCCCAAATGGGGCACAGTGATGCAATTCACTCTGCAACTCTTGCTCCCATAATACCCTGGGGCAGGACCATACAGGACACCGAGTATATGGGATCAGTAGGGAAGGGGACAGGAGCAGGGCACTGAGAAGAGGCGTTGATTGAACTATTTATTGGGACTGTTTTTTAATCCTTTCATTCATGGAGCTAGGGGTCTAGGTTACCATAAGTGGAAGAGTACAGAGCTCAAAGGGAGAGAAAAAATAAAATTAAAGCATCGGTTTCTTATGTTAAAATTACTTAAAATAGTTGTGTTGCATATGCATAATGGCAAGGTGTAAAATCTGTTCCAGGGCCTTCCCAGGCCTGTATGCTCATAGCCTCTGGAAGCAGACACATCTTTACACAAAGTGGAGTATATTTGAAGCTAGGAAGAGGCTCAGCCTCTCTTGTCACTGGTCAAACTGGCAACTTCAAAATAAACCCTCTAGTTTTTTGCACTTGCAAAATGGGTCCAAATAGAGGGGGTGGGGGGAAGTGCTCGCGTCCCAAACTCAGAACTCAATGGAGGCAGGTGCAAATCTTGCCGGCTCAAGCTGCGTGCAGTGCAGGAAACTGCTCCCTGCAGGCATGTGCGACTGACGGTGCACTGAGCATGCGCACACGAGCTGAGCCTGCAGTACCTCTAGCTGTCGGGGTCCCCGGCCGGAGCGCGAAGTGTCCAGCTCAGATCCCCATCTCTGAGCGCCTGCCCCGCTGCAGCCACAACCGCGCAGGGCGCCTCTAGGGGGAGCCGGGCGCGTAGCAGCTTGAATCCGGTCCAACAACCTGCCCCGGTGCCCGCCTGGCCCGGCTCAACTGGCGTCCGGCTGCTGCCCATTAGCTCGGCAGCTCTGGCTTTAGTTAATGCCAGAAGTCCACTAGGCTGAGCTGACCTAGCTTGAAACTGGGCGTTGACCCTGGCCACGCCCCTCCCCTGTTGCTGCCCCGGGTCCCTGTGGGTCCGGATAACGTGCCCTGTCGCGGTCAGTCTGTTGCTTCCCCGGAGACTGTGGCCCCTCGCTGTCAGTGCGGGGCTGAATCCCAGCAACAAGGGGCGGGGGCGGGGGGGTTGCACCATGAAGGAAACGCTCAGCGGAAGCCCACATTTCCCCCTCCGCCAGGGAGTCTGCTCTGCGACCCCCCGCTTTAAACTACATTTACCCCTCCCCTGCGGTTATTGGACACTTGTTTTTAGGGTCCAGACGAGAGCGGAATGTGTCTCCGATCAGAGCCGAGTCACGGAAGGCTGGGGGGCTGTGCGGCCAGGCTTTGGTGCTGCCCTATATGGGGAGCGAACAACAGACACGTGAAATGTCGAACGAAGGAGAGGAAACGATGTACCGCGGCAGAGACCCAGCTCCCGCTCCTCGCGCATCAGGGGCTGCCGCTGCCTCCCTCCCGAGCCGAGGGGAACAGACCGGCCAGAGAATGCAACATCTGCCGCGGGGCTACCCTGCCTTCCGCTCCCAGCGGGTTCTCTGGCAGCAGCACTAGGGCCAGCTGCAAACCAGGGGCTCTTTCTCCAGTGAGGCGATATTAACAGCACTAAACCCCCTTACCTGCAAAATCTCGGTTTATCCTGAATTTACCGCCCCTGCTTTGGCTGCGGTTTGCACTAATTTGTACTTTTTAAAATCGGCTCCGTTAAAAAACAACAATTAGCTTTTCAGTGACCGACAAGCTCTTCTGTCCCCTCTGATTTTGGTGTGGCCAAATCCTGCTCTCCCTACGCTGACAAAATTCGCAATGGGGCGTTTTGCCTGACAAAAGGCAGCAGGATTTGATCGGAAGTGAATATTTCTATGATCAAGAGGCTGAGACAAAATTCCAAAATACCCTAACACCCTTTTCATCATAAATAATATGGAAGCGAAAAGAGAGCTGTGCATAGTCCAGTTGTTTCAAGTTTAAAAGATACTCTGTTTTAATATTAGGTTCAAGCTGGGGTTGCTTGAATGTTTTATGCATAGCATCCATTACATTTAAAGCGCGCGTGTGTGTGTAACATTATACAGTCAGACATTCAGTCTAATATTCTTACTCCGATATATTTTCTTTGTGTTAATTCCGTGGAATAAACTCTGAACATTGTATGAGCGCTCCAAAACCTTTCGTTTGTTTTCCTAGCTTTAATTTAGAGTTTGATCTAGTGTACTAATCAATAATCATCCTTCAGTCTTTGAACACCAGGGGGCTGATAGGACTTTTCAAGACAAATTCCTCGGGAGATGATGTATACTTCACACTTACTGTGCACTTTACACTGGGAAAAAGAAAAGTCCTGTGCATTTATCAACGGAAACAAATTAATGAAGGCGCCCTGCAAAATGAACCGAGAGAATGTAGTCGATTTACACATTTGTTTATTTTTAAATTGATGAAGGCGCCGAGAGATTTTACACAAACCGTAAAGTGGCTCGATTTAAGGCCATCATTCACGACACGTAACTAGTTTATATCGAGTTATTTGATGCCTCATCCTACTTAATGCTCTCTGTACAAGCAGAATTCTAGCACCGTTTTCAATAACTGTCTGCCTTTCACCACTTTGAAAGAGCAATATATTTAAAAGATATATTATGCATGCAACACCTGATAGCTAACTTCCACGGAAATGATCTCCTATAAATTTCTATGAAAGTATTTTGGGCTGGCTGATTGTAAAGGAATTTAATTTAGACGAGCCAAAATGCCTTCTTTCAGGTGACATGAAAAATCAGACTACTGTATGTCCTTGGACCTCAATAGCATTTCTAGACTCCTGGCGAGAGAGAGAGCTGCAGACTTTTATTTGTGTATGTTGAAAAAAATCTGTTTGATGGTCTGCTTGCAAGATTGCTGACCAGATGGAATTGAGCTTCCGCCTAGATAAATGTGTTTTCCACTCTTAATTCTTACCCGGTTTAATCTTTCTCCGTTCACTCGGCTGAAAACAAACAAACAAACAAACAAACCGAAGAAACAATCGGGGCTTTGACTCTTTGGCTCAATTAAGGCAGCTCAGGGAACACAGGTTTTAAGGCGATTGCAAAATGTTTCATTTGCGGTGCTCTGAAGAACTTTTCTAGATTCTAATACACGGGTAGCTGAAAAACATATTTCTATCAACTTCGCTGCGAGAGATTTGGTAGCTATATTATACAAATGCTCTTTTTTTTTCTTTTCAAAGACTAAACAATTGTTATTCCCTCTATCAGTCTGAAAGAATTTATATAAAAGAGACTTTTAAAAAAAAATCACCCTGAACATTTTGAACTCAAGCAGACATTTATTAAAAACAATTGTGCATCGAAGATAAAGCACTAAAACTTAGAGGCAAATATGGTGAAGTCGTGCGAGCTTTTATTAAACAAAACTGTATTCTCAGACATACAGTAAATTAGTTTGTCCTCGGCTATGACAAAAAGGCAAAGAGGGCTGATCTGGAAATCTCACAGTGAGAGTCCAAAGCGAAGGCAACCAGAGATGTTTGGATCTAACGTGTGCTTTAAGTGCTAGATTAAAAATCAGTTAGTGAACCTGCGTTAGTCAATGATCGATTGCAATTCTCCTATTCCTCTTGCATATAAATACCGGAATGGCCTTTCAAGAAATTCGGACAACTTTGTAAAACATCATCTAGTTACACGTTCACGGTGAGAACAGTGATAAAAGGGTCTGAGTGCACTGTCTGAATCTTATATTTTCCTCTCCTGGGGCCGGGGGAGGGTCTGGTTTTAGATAGAGGAGATTTATTTATTTTTTTCTCTATGGGGAAGCACCAACCTTTCAAGCAAAGGAATACAGGTGCTCATAAGAATTCTTTCCCCACGTTTTTCATACATGGACAAGAAACCCATTTATAGCCCAGTTCTGCGGTACAATTTTTAACAATGTTGAAAAGCAAAAACCAAAGAGATCTCGTATTTCCCACCGGTCTAGCTCTTACAGTGAAAAAGCCAAGTCCTTAGCAAGTGTGAGAAACAGGGAGAAAGCCAGTTCAGGGCAGGCGAACAGAGAACGGTGCAGTGACTTTCCTTCAAAAATTGATCTGCGTTTGTAACAGAAAGCTATACCTTTCCCTTTTCCATAAATACAATTATTCTGTCTTATTTATAGCTGATGTTGAAATATCACCTCTCCTTCTTGGAAAAAAGGAATATTATATATTTATATCTTTCTTTTGATTTATGAGATTCTTACTTTTAAAAATCTGAAGGAATAACAGTATGGTATTATCTTAAGCGTGCGTTTTATGTAATGCATCTCTTCTTCACTCCAGAGAAATTCCAATAATTCTCTGGCAACAAACCAAATGATGTGACCTCTGGCTTGCTAGGCTTATGGAATTGTATGGCTTCATCTTTGTCCTATCTGCACTGGAGACTATTATTTTATACAGCATTTCAGAGCAGACTCATGTTTCAGGCGAGCTAGCTGATGCCCACACTATGAACAGGAAATTAGGGGCCCGATCCTGCAGTAAAAACGCCTGCTAAAGTCAGTGGAAGTCTTGTCCGAGTAAAGATTGCAAGGCCGGGACCACAAATAATCTTCTGGGTTGTTTTGTGCCTTCTTATTCCATAAAGTCAATTTTAAGGCTCTTATCTAACCCTATGTTCATATTTAGGCTTCAGGGGAACAATCCCTTTTACACAGTTTAAAATTAAAATGATCGAAAAACTAAACCTTTCCAGTTCAAACGCTCCAAGCCGAGAGTTTACAACCAGCTGAAAAATTCCCCGGGGAGATAATGACCTAATTTGTTCTGTATAAATTCACAGACACACACTCTCTCTCTCTCTCCGTTAACCTAACTGGATATTGTTTGTAATGTACAAAAAGTATGATTGTACAGAAATCACACACACAAGGGAGTGGGGGTGGGGGAGAGAAAGAGGAAAATACTTTTTTCCTATACCTGTTGCTTTGTAAATAACTCCTTTGCCAATAGATGGCATAGTGTCCTTTCCATTGTAAGGGAGCCTGGACTAAAACCTTCGCCGCTTTATTTACCGTGTTTGTTTTTGTTTTTTTTTTTGTAGCATTTCTAACGCATAAACGTCTCTTTGCATTTCCTCCCCTGAGGGACAGAAAACACAGATATCTTTAAAAAGGTATATTGCAAAAATTAAAATTACAGATGTAATACATACTGTGAAACCTATAAAAATGCGTTTACAATGGTTACTTAAAAAGAAATTTATAACTTTCATATGTACCTTCCTTATGCTATATGCAACTGCCATATGTTTCCTAGTTCCATAATTCAGTTTTTCCTGGACAGCTAGAGCAGGTAGTGCTTCTTAAAGTACATTTTATGTAATATGAGAACTAGCCCTGACTAAAGACGGAGGGTCACCATAAAAACACAAGCCTTGCTTTAAAATTCTATTTAATTCCAAATTGTTGCTTACAATTGTACCATAGTGTTCTTGTGGGCCCACGTTAGGATAAAACTGGGATATATACACTGTATCTTTTTACTGCTCAAATCCCAAATCCCAAACATAAATATTTCCAATTAGTGCCTCTGCCCCCAAACGATGGTGATTTAAGACCACCTAATTTAATTCCCTACATGTTTTGATATTTTTTCCTGAGACAATAGTGAAAATATTACTTAAATTTATAGTAAAGCAATAAAAAAGTTAAGCCTCAGGTTTCCTCAGCCCTCATTTAATGTTTGCCGTCTCTTATTTTGTGACTAGAATCATGAAAAGGCTGGTTTTTAAATCATTTTTCTGAAATTAACAATAAATGTAAGTGACAAAGTCATATTAAAGACTAGAGATTTCCTTTAAAATGATTCATACTTGTGGCTGCATAATTCCCAATTGATGTCATATTTTTAAATGCTAGAAAACTCAATGAAGATAATATTTATAGTTTTAACACCGGTGGCTTTAAATTGTATCTTTAATTCTTTAATGCAATTCCTCAGCATTTTCATCGGTCAGGAAAAACTGATTAAAAGGGATCACGTGTTTATTTCCGTCTTTATACTCTGCAGCAGGCAAGCATATATTTTCCTGAGTTTTTAAACCGAAACTATGGATACGGAGAGAGTGATCATTTTACAGCTAATTAAAAATAGGTCAACTGGCGTGTTGAGATGGCAGGAGGCTAAGCAAAACAACGGTCCAAATGCAACAGAAATAGAGAAGACAGGTCAATCCTATAATGTAGGCAAACCTTCTCTGGACCCGAAGCCGGATTCTGCAGTCCTCTTTGAAATCAACGGGAGGTTTGCCTGTGTACTGAATAATCGCTGGACACCTGGTTATTTAATAAATCTGACAGGCTGGTTCCTTGCTCTGTTTGCCCAAAGGGATCTAATCTGCCCCTTCCCACCGGTCTCATTGTTTCAGGCTACACTGGAATCTTGGCGTGGAACATCTGAAGCAAGTGTGTTGGGTAGCTAACAATAATAGCTGCATGTTTTATTTACTGGGCTTCATCCTTCTCTTTCTTTCTAACAGTCTAAGATGAGACCTGCGGCTGAGTAGAACCGTGTTATAAATATAACGGTTTAGGTGCATTCATGGGATCCGGATCTGTTGGTAAAAGCATGACAAAATGGATGAGGCCAACCTGCTAAACTTTACACCCAAAGTCTCTAGCTCCAGGGGCCTGCATTGCTGACTCTTACTGGATGCTAACGAATCGCATCGTATTCACCAGAGCCGTCGCAGATAATGTTGGTTCAAATCTTGAGGTCCTGAGTCAGGGCGAAAGTCCGATCTGTTAGTGGATGGAGTTACTCTAGGTTTACACGGGTGTAACTGACATCAGAACCCAGCCTTTACTCATGCGTGTAGACAAGTTTCGCCGCAGTGTAGACTCAGTAAGGACAGAAGGGTATGGCGGATTGTGTCAGCAATGGTATGCGCTCTGGTTTTCGGCCATTGGGCTGGAAACAATTGACTACGTTTGGGGACAACAATTTGGGAAAATCTAAACGAGCCCTAATAATCTGAACGAAAACCTTTCCGAAAGCGGGCTTGAGATGTTCCAGATTGACTAGGAGATTTAACCACACAACTCCCATTCATGTCATTGGGAGTCGTGCGCCTGACTCCTCGGTTTGGAAAATAAAGTTGGGGAAGAGCCCCGCCCATTTTCGGGTGCGCGGAAAACAACACCCATTTACTTGGGAGACTGTGGAAGCGATCCTGATCGCCCTGAAGTCAAGGGGCGGGGGAGTGGGAATATTGTCCCGATTCACACCGTGTGAAACCCCATTGAACTAAGCGTGTGATTTGTCCCTGAAGGTTTTTCCATTGACTTGACTGGGAGAAGGACAGGCCCTGGAACAAACAGGGCCCAATTCAACCCTCCTTATTCAGCCAAAACTGACTGAGTTCAGTGGGAGGTTTTGGCTGAATAGAAGGTGAGCGACTGAAGCCCACCCCCCTTCAACTGTGCAGCTCCAAATGAGACATCCTGCTAGATTCCGTTTTCACTGAAATCCCTGACAAAACCCTCCTGATCGCCAGTGTGAACGGGATCAGGCCCGTTATCGATCAATTGATTGATTGATTTATCATCTAGTCAGTAACTCTCAGTCACTGGAGACAGCCTTTTATTTTTATGCTCACCTCTTTCTTTTTAAGCTAACATTAAACACAGAGAAGGACGCTTAACAAGAGAGCTGGTGAAAACAACTTGGTTCTAAACGGCAAGAGCATTTAAACAGAACTGATGCTTGAAATCCAGTCCCTAATTTCCAGACTTGGGCCTAGATAGCCCCATGTAGCTCACTGCTGAGAAACTGTAATACCCCCGCACAGCCAGGAGGGTTAAGGAAGTTTCCCTGTCTGTTTTAAATTTAAGCCGTACTTAACCCTATTTTAGCGAGTTTTTATAGGTGATACAGATCTCTGGGAGAGTCAGTCTAGATTTTTTTTGTTTCTGTCCCCCTCCCCCCCCCCACACACACCTACCCGGGCTGAATACTGTACTGGTGGAATAACTGAGGTGTTAACCTGCCTTCCAGCATTTTGCATATTTGCTCTGTATTGCTTAGTACTTTGCTTAGAACAAGCTAGAAACGTTATAATGATGGACACACGTCTCATGTACAGTAAGGTCATGGTTTATCATGAGAATTTCTGGTCAACTCCTATAAATCCTCTTTGGTTGGTAATATTTAGTTTATTCTATTGCAAAGCAGCTGAGCTAAAATAACTGCTGACTTTTTATATAAGACTTTTTGGGGGGGAGGGGGTCCACTTTATTGAAAACTTTTGTAAAATGATATAAACAACTTTCTTAGGGCCCGATTCTGGATTCCCTGGCTGAAAAAAAGATATGCGGAATCGGGTCCTTAAAGAGAAAAGAAATTGCAGTTTTTGACATTCCTGCCCTCTTTCATGATAAGCCGAGGTTTAATGTTCAAATATGTTTGCAGAAAGAAAAGGTTTGAATGACGACTAACAGCGGTCAAACCAACTTCTGTATGCCCTTAAAGATATTCAGTGTAAGAAAATGTCAAGTCGTTTAAATATATTTTTTCGGGTCTAAATTTGTAATAGCCCTGAACACAGAAATACAGAACTCAAATGCTTAAGCCCCATCTACATTTAAAATCCAGAAATATAAAGTTTATGCCGAGAGACACCACGAAGGTGTGTTTTTCATCATCCCTTCCAAAAAAAATTTTTTTTTACAGCCATATGGATCACAGATCGTTCAACACATTTCAATAAATCCAGCTATTAAAAAAATGAAAACAGCAAGTCAAATCGCAGATTTGCAACAGAAAACTGCAAAAGTAAACGCCCTGAAATACGGGATGATTTGTATAGACCTGATGTGAACGTACTCAAGGTCAGAGTAATAACCATTTCAGGAGTGTACGTACATTGCAGCCGTTCCGCATCTCTAAATGTTAGACTCCTCTCTGGTAAAGGACAATGATTTAGCCCCAGAAGAACGAAACAGGAATTGGGGTTGATCAGGAACCTTTATGTTAATAACTCCCGGTTTTCTAAAGTATGCGTATGGCATCTGTAACTGGTTGGTTTTGATTGGTTCGTTTTGAACTATGTCCCGCTTATTCTTCTAAACGCGGTCCCCGTGTAGTGCATACCATACCAGGCTCCTTTAACAGACGTAGTATTATTATTGGGAATACAGAACAGACGTTTTTATTGGGGATTGTTGTAGCCATTTAAACTGGCGACTGTTTGGATTAGTTTAGCACATTTCTGGAAAGTTATTGTAGTATTAAGCCCTAGCATCCCCCATAGCATGCCCCGTGGCACAGCTTTCTGCAGAAGTTACCTCGGCTCTCGCCTGTTTAAATTTTTTTTCCATAAACATTGAGATCAACAGACAAATTTTAAACCCAGCCCCGGTGTTTGTGATGTTTATTGTGTATTGCCCTCGTCTGTTATTCTCACCAGACCCGATATGACATTCTGCAAAATTTGCCAGGAAAACCCAGCGGGCAGGCTCCCGGTCTCCAAACGGTAACGGATGGTGGGTGGAAACATTTCGGTATATGAGTTGGTAGGTCAGTACCTGATCCCTGAGATGGGGCCTGCCGATAAGGGAGATGATGATTTGGAAAGTACCTCCCGATCAGAGTCCGGTGGATGGCTCGTAGCTTTCTCGGTGGGTGCCCGGGTGAGTCCTGCCATTTCAGATCCCTGCGAATAGGCAGATGCCCTGGTGAGATCTCTGCAGATGGGAAAGGGGCCTTGGTGATCCGCGGGCAGGGTCCTAAATACAGAGAGATCCCCGCAGCCGCCGCATGCACAGATCCATTTCCCTCTTCTGTATATATTGGCCTAATTTCCATCTTGATGGCGTTTAAACTCTTGAAAGATTCTTTAGCTTAGCACTTTCATCCACTCTGCACATCTGATTTTCTTCAGATTCAATCACACTTGGAATAGGCAGAGCAAACAGATTTTAGACCACGGAACAGTTAATAGATCCCAGATTGAATGTAAAGATAAACTAACTCCACAACGCTGTTCAGTGACTGACACTAGACATTTTTACATTATCCTATAGATTCAAAATGACATCAAGTGGAGGGGGATTTTCCCACTAATGACTTGCTTTAAGACAAGTTACTATCTTCTCCAAGGGGGGGCTGGATAGTGCCTCTGCTTGTTTGATTCATGAAATGTGTCTCAGACATCTACATTTTCATACCGTTAACGCATTTCTAAAGTTTAAACATTGTTAAAATTACTCGAAAGGCTACTTTAGCACTAAGATATTTACTAGGCAGTCCTTCCCCTTTCCCCAAATTCCGGGGGTTCAGCCCACTCGTTACTGAGGTTACAGATGGATTTACATTTTAGTGGTTTTTAAAGTCCTGTTATCTGGACCTTTAGAACCTATGAGATTTGCTACTCAATAGTTCAAACAATAGCTCTAAGAACATACATGACGCAGAATGTTAATGTAGTCATACAATTACAGAACATGGATACGATTGTTTAAAACAGTGCCCTAAATCCGTGATCGCTCTTATATAAAACCTTAATATTCATTACGCAAATGTGTTTTTCTTCTATTTAATTATATGAAGCACTTTGATACGACAGTGGAAACGTACTGTAACGCTGTGTTGTAAAGTAAAGGGTAGGCGACCAGTTTCTTTGACTTGTTTGGGAAAGCAAAGAGCATAATAATACTGGCTTCAGCTCCGTAGCGTTTGATATTTTGTTCATGGGAAAAAAGACAAAACGATCCCTTCCCTCGTCCGCACCTGAATATGATTATTATTAAAGTTACTGCGGCCGGATATGTCAGTGCTCAGACAAGGCTTCGCTGAATTTCCTTTTTTTCTTTTTAGCTTCAGTTTACAATCGATTATTCTAACGGGGGCTTCGAGGATTTGTGCTTAAATTCACGCTGGCCCGTTTTAATAACAATTCAGTGAATCTCTAAGTCCCATCCTTCCTCGGTGTAGAATAAGACAATCAATTTTCAGAGCGGCAATAGTTCACAACCATTATTTATGTTATTTATTTATTTTTAAACTCGATTGCTCCCCCGAAGAACTACAGTAGAAAGGGAATGCAACGGGCACATAAATCCGCGGGACAGCTTTGTACATTTCAAATGAGATTCCTTGAGGGGAGTTTCAAGTCTAACTCAGGTACAGCCCCAACCATAGACCTAAAAGCTCCTGACCGGAAAGGTAAAAGAAGAACAAAAAACTCTGCCACGCTAATAAACCTGGATGTAGTTCCATACTCTTATTCTGCATGTATGCAAATCTGAGTCCCCTCTGAGGCTTGCCTGTGTTCCCAGGAGGAAACTTTGCAAGCTTGGGAAAAGCAACGTTTCCCTATTTTTAATGAATACTCTTTACCCAGAGTTAATTTGATGGGCGTGTAACGGGGGAGGGGCACGAACCTATTTTTATCTATTGAATTCTGGTCTATGCTGCTGTCACGATCAAGTGAAGGAGCCTCGCACCTTTCACGCGGGAAGGAGAGGCGGGGCTGTGACTGACACGCCCGCAGGGGGAACGAAGGGGGTGAATTCTGGAGTCAGAGAACAACACGTTGGGTTCCCCCACACCCTGCACTTTTATAACCTTGTAAGGAAGAAGGACCGGGCTCGAGATAATCCCCAATTTCTGATTGGCCCGCACTTGGTTTGATTGACACAATCCCCCTGGCTCCGCCCAGCCCCAGTCACTTTATTGACACTAATGAGCGAGTTCTTTCCCACCGGTCTCCTGCTTGGAAGTGCTGACAGATCAAGGCAACAAATTTCAATTACAAGCCCTAATTTGTGTCCGCAGAGCGTTTGTTCCCCATGTCAGTCCTGCCTGGCCCGTCAGACGAGGCAGAGCTCGGAGGAGGAGGAGGGGGAGGAACAGCGCCTCTGCAAACGGGACTAGTTTAGACAAACTTGGCTGATCCCTGGCATTGCAAAAGCAGGGCGAGGAGAACCCCGCGCCCCTCGCCTGGGGGATCGGGAGGGCGGCAGGGAGCGAGACTCCGCTCAGGCCGGGCGCTGCAGCGCGGCGCGGCTTTGGCCAGGGGCCCGTTGCGTGTCTATGAGCGGGGTCTAGGGCGGGGAGGTGTGCGCGCCGGGCATGGCAGAGAAGCGGCGACCCTCGCCCGGCACCGCGATGAGTCTCAAGGCTCACGCCTTCTCGGTAGAGGCGCTGATCGGAGCCGAGAAGCAGCAGCACAAGCAGCCGAAGCGGCGCAAGCTGGGCGGCGAGGAGGAGCCGGCGGCGGCGGCGGAAGAAGCGGGCAGCGGCTGCGAAAAGGGCTCCAGCGAGGGCGCCGAAAGCGCCCCGTTGCAGCCCCACGCTGGGGCAGTGTCGGCGCCTGGCAGGAGCTGCGGCGAGCTGGAGCTGAGCTGCGGCGTCCGGGGACCCGCCGGTGAGTCTCCTCCCCGCTCCCATCCCACGGCGCTGAGCGCTGCAGCGGGGCCGGGACAAACCTGCCCACCCCGCGCAAGCTGTCAAAGCAGTCGCTGGCCCCCCACACCGGGCACACTGAGAAGGGGCGGGGGCCGATTCTGTCCCAGAGCCGAACCCCGACGTGGCTCGTCTTTGCTTGGCGTAAACACTCCTGCGCCGGGTCAGTCACTGCTGGCTTTGCCCTCTTGCTGTTTTGGAGGCTCACTCTTCTGACAGCTTTTCAAGTTTCTTTCCTCTCTCCTCTTCCCCTTTGAACCCGGCTTGGCTCCGGATCCAACACTTTCCTCCCCTCCCCTGATTATTTTTTCTCTTTAACACCGTGGGGCAAAAATCCCGCCCGCCAATGAGCTGGTAGTAAAATATCTGTCAGAGCGGAGATGTGTTAATTAACCTTCTCCAGGCATTCGGGGAAACCAAGGGCCTGGTGCGGGGCGATCATGTTAATTTAAAAGTTCCTTTCCCTGGTATTTTTGACAACTGCATTTCAGGCTAACAACACCCTAACCCTAATACTAGACGTGAAAGAGCCGAGGCGAGGAACAACGGGGATTCGTGTCAGTTAAAAAAACCGGTGCATTAATATGCCAGAGAAGGGCAAACTCTGCAGAGCTGAAATCAAATGTCCAACGAAATCTGCAGTTATCGTTGCGACGCTAATTCATTTCCCGCAAGCCCGCAAAAAGCAGCGCAAATGGCCTGGCTCGCTCTGCCCCAGCAGCACCAGGAAAACAATCAGCCCGATGCGTTCTCGGTGCCAGGGGTTTGCTGCATGCTGGTGTTTAGCCCTGACGCTGTGCTGCCAGGTCCCACGGAGAGCCCTGTCTGAGATGGGGGTATGGCTGCTGTTTAAAAGACACCCCTCCGGCGTCTGTTATCAGCTTTGAACTCCAGGGCCAAACTCTGCACGTGATCGCGGCTGATTTTTCACCCCGCACTTGCACAGGCCGCGTAGCTCGGCGCTGGGCCCCCCGCCACCGGAGGGCCAGGAGGGCCTCGGCCCCGAGAGCTATGACCGCGCTGTGTGTAAACGCTGGGAGGGACGCGCGCTGGGTCGGGAGAGTGCGGGCGTCTTGCAGAGGCCCGGGAGATGCTCCAGGCCTCTCGTTGCCTCTCCTCTCCCTGCAGTGGGTGGCGTGGGGAGACTTTTGACTTGCTCTTTCTCTGTTGTTTTTGGGACAAGGGCTGGACCCAGCAGCCCTTCCCCGGGCTCTTCTCCGTCCATGGAAGAGCGAGGCGCTCCAAAGTCCCTGGGAGCTGCGGAGATCCCGGGCCCTGCTGCTCTCTGCCTGACACTCTCCTCTGCTTCCCTTCCGCCCGGCTCTCATTCCAGGCAGCTGCGAGGAGAGTTTCCTAGGAGGGTCCCCGCCAGTGTCGCCCGGCGGCTCCCCCAAGGGGTCTAGGGCCGGTTCCCCTCCACCAACCCCGCAAGCGCCCCGGGTAGATCTGCAGGGAGCCGAGCTGTGGAAGCGCTTCCATGAGATCGGCACCGAGATGATCATCACCAAGGCAGGAAGGTAAAAAGGCGCCGCGCGCACTTATCTAGTTCCCCCTTCTGGGGCAAATGCACTAGGGCAAAGGTACCCTTCTGCGCCGGGCTGTTCTGCTGCACCGCAGGAGAGTCGCAGAAAGCCAGCACCCAGGTGCCGCACCGCTGGGTGGGCGCAGCAGTACCGCGGAGGGAGAAGTTGCTTAGCAGTAATCGAATTCAGACGGCACTACCACATCACGATCAAATCGCGATGGGAAAACTGAAGAGTTGAGGCTCATTTTCCCGCAGGCAGCGCGTTAGTGCACGGGTCCCCGAAGAAAGCAATAGTTTATTAGTCATTTCCACCCCACACTCATAAATACAACAAATGAATAGTATAAACTGGCTTATTAATTTCTAGTCTCTGGTCTAATTTACAGTTGCAGGACAGGCACGTTTTTCTTTTTCTTGGTACCCCTGTTGTTTCTTGGAACTAGGGAAAGTTGGAGTTTCTAAGGCGGTTAATATGGCTAAAATTAATTCCGAAGTCCATTGATAAAGGAAGATCAGACTGAGTACAAATGAGACAGGATATTCTAACTGCCCTCCTGATTTATGCTATGCTCTCCTTCAGGTGGATAAACACATTGTCTCATAATATCGCGTTGTTCATTCATGTTAATCAAATACAAAATCTGATGCTGCAGAAGCCAGATTTTTTTATGCTGTTTTGGACAGCTAATTTATAATAACTATACAGATGACATGCACAGTCTAAAATCTGCAAATACATCAAAGTGGATAAAGCAAATTGATTTATGAGCTACGTAGATCACAATAATTTTAGATGGGCACAGGAGCATGTGGAGTTTTAGGTTTCCTGTTCATTAGGATGAAGTCTATGAATGTTGTATTCTTCTAAAATAAACTTTCCCCCCTTTCCAATGTATACACATGGCAAAAACCTGGCTAGTATAAAAATATCTGAACTTATTAGAAATTACAAAAACATATTTGATTGAATCCATATGCTACCTTCTCCATTTTCAGCAAGGCTTTATTAATGATTGAAATGCAGTCTTAACTAGCACAAAGCAACATTTGTCTTGAGGGTCCAGTCAAAGATTTTCCTTTTTTATCTTACAGGTGCACTGAAATAACAGTAAGAGCGAGTTAGCCAAGACAGTTTCACCCTGCTGTTTATTTAGAAATTATAGAAATAACATATATTTTTCCTTCTACAATTTTAATTTCGCTAATTGTTTAGAACAACAGAAAACACAGAATTTAATTTGGATGGCATTTAGATTTATGTAATAAGAAAAAAATATTTTATTAATATGCAATTAACTAGTCATTGTAAAGTTTCTTATTTTTGCCCTTCAGAATGAACTTTTCATCTAAAAGGCAAGTGTCAAACACACTGAATTGAGACATGATTTTTTTTATCTAAAATCTCCACATTAGTTAACTATTCCACTTTTCGACACCAAATGATCTAAATTATGAACTTATTTATAAACGTACTTCGTACTTTGGTTTCTGCTTTCAATAAAGATGTTTTACTATACCTTTCAAACATAGAACAACTCATGGACTTCACCTTTAGCATGTTGCAAACCGTAAGTCCCTTCTGAATAAGGAACATATTGTTTGGTTCTAGCATGGCACATTGAGTTTTATAACTGCATCCTTGTTTTATATTTATATCACCATGTCTTTAATGGTATAATTTGCTGATATATAAGTGACACACCCTTTGCTGCTGTCAGTACTCATCTGACAATTTAAATTTCTGCAGGTTGTAATCTTGCTTGATAAGAACTGTTACTTGCGCATCTCATGTAACATATGTCTAGTAACTGTCTAGCAGGTTTTAAATGCATATGCAGTGAAAATAAAGTCTCAAAACAAAATGACTTACTATTTAACAATAAAGTTGAAATTAAATGGTGATATTTGTACTCTCAAAATGTATCACAAAACATATGAAGCATTGTTCAGCAAAAATGCACTTTAAAAATCTGTTGTGACCTATCAAATGGACCATTTCGTGGCTATGTGGCCATAATGATCAAAAAAGACTCTTACAGACTTCTCTGTATTAGGGAGGGGGTACTCACAAACTGGTTACTTTGCTGTACAATTGTTCCCAAATCCGTTTCATATTAAAATGACCTCCCTTTTTCTATGTTCAGGCGGATGTTCCCCGCAATGAGAGTGAAGATCTCAGGTTTAGACCCACATCAGCAATATTACATTGCCATGGACATTGTGCCAGTGGATAACAAAAGATACAGGTACAGTAATTGTAAAACACAAAGCTTGTGATGCAAACCATACAGATACGGCTGTTGACAGAGAATATTAATCAAATATATATCAACAGAAGGTAGAGTTTAACGCTCTTCCAAATTTCTATTTTCATCTCAGTGCATAAAAATAAGTTGTTGTGTCAAGTATGCAAGAACAACTGCAGTTTTTATTGAAGTGCTTTCTACATTAGGCTTATGTTCAATAGCTGAGCAGTCAGTTTTTTCGCTTTTACAGACTGCAATTTAGCCCCGGCAAAGAGAAATTTTTAATGTATTTTGTTCCTAGTCCACGGCTACATACATCCAGTTTGTGTCACTTTGTAGTTATTTTCTATGAATAAATAAATATTAAAATTATATATTCTAGTGACACTACATTAAAATGTAAAGCATTTAAATGTTCTTGAATTATGGTTCAAATGGATTTATGATAAATGCTGCTCCTTGTGTTATGGATTCAGATTAAAAAGGGATAGCAGGTAGGTATCTTTAGTGATTTTGATTTGAATGAATTAATGGCATTTCTGGCTATGAAACTTCATATTTTAAAGAATATATTTATTAATGAATGACCAGTTATGCTAATTATTTCTTTAACACTTCAAAGAAGGGTCACATTTATGTGAACTCTTACCAGGGCAGTCCTGGGCTAAGCAAGTAGTCCTATGCCTATTGGACTACTGGTCTGATGGAATGTTTGCAGGTTTAGGCCCACAATAATTACTATTAGCATGTTTAGAAACTTTATGAATCAAGGGACTGACCTTATTTGCCATTAAAGTCAAGAGAAAATTTTTACCAAGTGGTTCAGTAGGAGCAGGATTGGACCCTTACATATTATCATTTTGGTTATTTCAACCCATGGTTAGAACAATTCAGTAAATCTATTTGCCATAGGTTTAATTGTAGAACTATGAAACTTTAATATAGGGAAAGAAGATCAAGCTGAACAGACTTACTCTCAAGGAATACTTTTTTCTCACCATACCAACACTGAGTCTGAACTACATTTCTTGTGTTACTAAAATCATTAACTGTAATTTCCTCCTTCCACAGGCACATTTATGACAATTTTAGTTTTGTTTACAGAGAAATTTTCAGCAAGGTGACCAATATAAACACTGAGAACAATTCATATAGTGGTTGTCTGGTGGGTTTTTTTTGTTTGTTTGTTTGTTTTTTGGATTATGTCACAACAAACTGAAACAGGTTTTCTCTGGGCTAGAGCAGTTCAATTAAAATGGAAAATCTTTATGCTGATTTGGGTCCAAATTAAGACTTTGTCAACTGGTCATAACAGAAATGTAAATTTACACAGTACTGTGAGCATGTAGTTTCAGATCTTTATAAACAGCAATCTTTATGTCAGGACTTGAATAGAGTTAAAAATTCTGATATTCAAATGAGGAAATTCATATTAAATATTAGTAGTTTTAACAATGAATGTGTCTCTTTCATTTTAAATATATATGTATTATTATAGTCCTTGCTGTCTGCACTGCTGACTATTAATTAAAAAAAAAAACCCAACAAATTCAGCTCATGTTATCATATATAAAATGCAGCAATTTCATGGTTGGCACACACATATTTTTGTTAAGAATTTAGTATTATATTTATTTTATCTTCTTGGTAAATGGTGGTGTTACTTTTACCTGATTTCACTTTTCTATAAGCAAGGCTCTTATGCAGTGGATGTATTCTTTTATACTGATTATTATTTTAATCCCATTACTGTGCTTGATACTTTACAAACTGCCTGCCCTGAACATCTGAACAGCAAAGAGATACTATAACAGTTGTACACTGGGCCCAATCCTACTCCCCTTGAAGTAAATGATGAAACTTTAACTGAAATGGTGTCAGCTGAGGATAATTTATATTTAAACTTAGCAAAATTAAACCTTATCTGAAAAGTTAGGTATTGTTTTAAAATATTTTAAATAAATTTAATGAAGTACAGTTTGTAATGTTCACACCTTAAAATAGGTAAAGAAAATATTAAATCTAATTCATTCACAAATTAAAATTAATAATAAATCAGATAAAAATATTAAAAGAAATAACAAACTGTATGATTTAGGCAGAGGATATTTCTCCACCAGAAGGAATCACAAGAAAGTACATATCATTTCATAATTGATGGCTTGATATGATTTACATCCATACATATTTGTAATGAATAATTTTGTTTCCACTGTTGATAATGTTGCATATTCTTTTTTCTCTTAAAGAGGAGACCCGTACAAAGAGACATACCAGGTGAAAGTGTTGAAAGACATTTCTTAAAATTAAATCGAACTGTTTATTTTTTTTTTGCTAAGGGAATTGTTCTTTTTTCTGAAGAGTGCATGCCTATCAGACATATTATTTGCACAGTTTTTAATTAGTGGGTTTTAAAAAAAAATAATTGTCCTGCAAAATAGCTGAATTCAGAATAAGATATTTTTACTGAAGGATAAGATACTTTTACTGCAGAATGACTTTGTTTATTTTTTTTTATATAAAAAGAAACATAATAGGATGTGGGTTTTTTATTTAAATATTTCTGTGGTACTGTCAAGAAGATCAATATGGTTCTCACAGAAATTCTCTCATTTTAATTTCATTCTCTTTTTCATTGTCGCAAGATGTGTTGTATCTGGAATAGTTTTATTTGTGGACTGTTTCATGTTAGAAACAACATGCTAAGTGAGTCATGTAAAGAGTTGTTTATGTCATTGTATAAATTAAGGGCCAGATTTTGCTCTGTTACACTGGAGCCCATCCAGAGTGATGCCATTGAGGCTACGTCTTCACTACCCGCCGATCCGGCGGGTAGCAATCGGTTTATCGGGGATCGACTTACCGCGTCTCGTGAGGACGCGGTAAAATCGATCCCTGATCGCTCTGCCGTCGACTCCGGAAATCCACCTCGACAAGAGGCGGTAGCGGAGTCGGCGGCAGCGCGGCAGCGGTCGGCTTTCCCCCGTCCTCACCACCAGGTAAGCCGACCTAAAATACGCAACTTCAGCTACGGTATTCACGTAGCTGAAGTTGCGTATCTTAGGTCGGAACACCGCTGTAGTGTAGACCTAGCCTGAGATCAATGGATCTATGCCAGCGTAACTGGTGGTCAGTGGAAAGACAGCAACTGGCTTTAATGGGAGTTGGATAAGGCTCTAAATGAAAGCAGAATTTGGTCCTGTCTATTGTAGATACTTTTGCTAATATTTTGTAATTCAGTTGTTTGCAGCAACTGAAAATTGAATGTTGAAATGAAAGTAAATTAAACATTTTATTTGCAGCAAAGAAGACTACTGTGTTTGTTAGTGCAGCTATTAAGATAATCTTGACAGTGGTGAGAGAGAAGGCTTCCCAAAATGCTGTGACTTTGTTTATATTGATTACTTGCCCTTTATCTCTCAAATCGCAGTTGAATTTCCTAGCTATTTTTATAGACTTCTTTTAAGTTGTGTTTTCCCTCTTTTTCTTTTTCTGTTGGAAAAATGATCACTTCTCTCTGGGATATTGTGACTAGATCCATTGTAATTATTGTCCCTCAACATTTGTAGATTGACGCGTGCTGTATGTACGAAGTCCTGCTATATCAATATAAATCATCCTGATGAATTATTTCCAATTTCATTCTGACAGATGTTGGGCTTCTTTTCATAGGTATGTTTACCATAGTTCGAAGTGGATGGTGGCCGGGAATGCTGATTCACCAGTACCTCCTCGTGTTTATATTCACCCCGATTCACCCGCCTCAGGGGAGACCTGGATGAGGCAAGTGATCAGCTTTGACAAACTGAAACTTACCAACAACGAGCTGGACGATCAAGGGCATGTGAGTATCCCGTGTCTTACAATATTACAAACTAGCACATCAGTCATCACGTAAAGATTTTATGACGTGTATCTTCCTGTTGACAAGAATGAACTCAGCCTTGCAAAGCTTCATGAAAATTGACCAGCACACATACAAAATCTGCTTGTTCTTTTGCTTTGATAATTGATTGATGATTTTTTAAAAATGGATGCTAGTGTATTTGCCCCTCAAAAATATAAGACCCCAGGGTAAGTAGAATTGTGCAAGACTGAACTAACTAAAGTAAAAGTACAAAATTGCTCGTATATTTTACCACCATATCTATCTATCTTGCAATTTCAGTTTTTATCAAAAAAGTGTGCTTAAACTCACAAGTAGTGAGAATAAATATTAGTAATATGTAATAAGTTTATGTGAATAAAAAGTACATTTAACTGTTTTTTTTAACCTAAACATTTGTGTGAAATCCCATGAGGTGTTAATAATTGCACTCCAAAATGAACAACATGGGAGCTGGGTTCACTCTGATAATGATTTATTACATACCTTATGAAGCAAGACCCTTTCACAGCTGAGGCTCATTACTTCTGAAAAAGCTGGCAGACTGCTGCAGTATGAGTGTTCTGTTTGCAAGCTCTGAATTGTTTAGTTATGACATTATCTAATGTGACAAAATGTGTTTATATTCATATTTCCTTTTCTCTTGAAAACTGTTGAAACATGACAGATGTAAGCCAGCGTCTTTCCAACAATCCCTAAAATAGTTGTACTTGACACCTTAGGAAATAATTAAAAAACAAGAATTGTTTTTAGACAGGATGAAGTCTTTACTTTTGACAAATCCAGTAATAAATGGCAAATGTTGGCTTTCTTTCAAAGGGAACATTGAACTCAAAGTGTCTGGAGTTTTAAGAACTTGAGTGACAAGTCGGAGACCGGATGTGGGTTCCATTGACTCTAAAGTGGCCAGACTTATTAAATAGGATGATTCCTCAGTCACGAAAAGGAATAAAATGGAATACCCCTAGCACTGTATGCAAAGATGCTATATATAGCTATCAGCACTTTTCTTCTGTGCACATTTCCCATTGAAGTCAATGTGACCGCTGCTTGCAGAATAGTGTGAGAACCTGGTCCCAATTGTAAATTCTACAAGCACCTCCATTTTCTCTAAAGAAAATATGTGTCTGTAGGGTATCTCTGTACTGCAATCTTAGGATGTGACTGCAGCTTGGGTGGATTTACTGAGCTAGCTGTAACCTAGCCAGGTTGGGTAAGGGAGCAGTGAAATCAGGGTTCCAGGTGGATTAGTACAGCCCACGCTGAATGTCCCTACATGGGAGGGGGTAGTAAAGTGATGGGACCAATTCATAACTAATTAAATAATGGATTTGCACTAGGGATAAATCTGGTCCAATAACTCTGCTGTGTTAAGCCCTGTTCTTTATCTCTGCACTCTTTTTTCAGTTCTTTGCCTATCCTTTGTTTATGTTACATAGGTATGAGCAACTATTTTTTCCCACTCAGTTGCAAGAAAGATTCATAGTATGTTATTGTCAGATGTTGCAGGAGTTAGATTGCTGTTTCACTGTAGATATGTCCATACAAGGTTTTGAATTAACAGTATTTCTATTTAGGATTTAACACCTCCCCCCAATATTTACACTCTTTATTTGTGGATTATGATCTGGGGGGTCTGATTCTGCAATCCTGGAATGAATAAATGTTACTCAGCATGAGAAGTTCCATGGATTTCAGTGGGATTACTTGTGTATCTGCAATTAATGTGAACGGGTTGCACCAACATTTTATTGAAGTGCTTAAAAAGCGAAGAGAGCTGTAAATCTGGAAGACTCCAATTCTACAACTGATAGGCTATGTCTACACTTGCAGTCAGTAGTGTGATTCCCAGCTCGTGTAGACATACTCGCGCTGTGTGCTAAAAATAGTAGTATAGCGTGGGTAGCCTGGCCAGAAACAAGCGACAGCCTGACCTAGCTGCCCCAAGTACGTATTCATGAGGTGCAGACCGGTTTGTACTCAAGGCAGTTAGCCAATGCCACCCCTCACCGCTGCCCTATGTTACCATGGCTACACTATAGTTTTTAACGTGCTAGTTCCATGAGAGCTATAGAGAGTATGTGTAGGTGAGCTGGGAATCACACCCCTACCTCCAAGAGTAGACAGAGCTAACCGTTCAGGCAGATTGTTGTAACCATTGACTTCAGTGAGGCTACACATGAACACAGCAGTCTGCCCATGTGCTATCAGTTGTAGGACTGGGGCTCAAGATTTAATCTTGAAGATGGACAAAGAGTCAAATTACTGTATTTACTGTACTGTATGCTATATGCTATATTGGCCTTGCACAATATAGTGCAAGTATATACTATACTATATTGTGCAAGGCCACATTTCAGGCTTTCTTCCCCCTGAGCTGAAATCCACAGTGTTTGCAGCATATTCTTATTCATGGTGCAGAGAAATTTAAAATTACTGGAGCACTCTTTATTAAAGTTTCAGTTTGGAAGCTAGCCAAGTAGTATTCTTCTACAGAGATTCAAGACACATTGAACTGATTCAGAACTACAACATCCCCCCACTCCCAAAATAAAAGAAAAAATGGAAATTTAAGGTTTTTTTGTTTTAAAAAGACAATAGAAGGTTGGTTGCAAAATTCATATTTCTAAAATCTGGGAAATTACGAACACTCACTGTTATCAGAAAAGGCAAAAACAGAAAGCAGAGACGTGTCTATCTCAATGGGTCAATTTTTTCTTTTTGAGTAGCATGGAATGCAGAATTGAAATGGCTGTGGAGCCTCTGGAGGCCTCCAGCAATAATGGAAAAGGAATAATTGCATATTTTGTGATGAATATAAGAAATAATGATGTTTCACATAAATGGGAATGCCCCACTTTTCTCTGCGTGGTGGTGAAGAAGAGGGGTGTTAGATAAGAAGAGCTAGCAGTCAGGCCCATGCAACATCCCAAAATATTATTTTTTATATTCAAGGTCTGAATCTTCTTTCCTCACATCCCTTAATTTTGGTGGATTTTATGCTTTTGCTCAGGCAGAATGGCTTGGAGGAACCTCCACTTGGCTTCTACAGTTCTGCTCCCCACTCACTTCTTGAGGGTCATGTAAGGAGAGACAGAATTTAGCCCTCAGCCTTTGCCTCTGAACATATTTTACATGTGTCCAGTTCTCCATTTTGATACCCTGTTGATTTTGCTCTTTCCAAACACCTAAGTATGGCCAGTTTACACACAAGTTTCTCCACTAGTGTTCTGGGGCTTGATTCTGATCCTTCAGCAACGTAACTCCATTGACCTCCATGGAATGACAGTAGTGTGAGACGAGTTGGGGCCCTTAATGTACACTGTAGTACTAACTTACTGGCACTGGCAGCAGGGCCAGTCACATTTCACAAAGTTGCTTGCTGTTGCAACTAATCAATGACACTAAGTAAATACGTAAAATACTCTAAAGTCAACGTTACACATTTTTAAGGGGCATGTTAAAATACTAACCCAGGTGTCCAACTATCCTCAAGCTGTATGTGTAACTCACATTCATGTGAGTTGGGGCTACATATGTGAACTAAGGACAAGTTAGTATTATTAGTAAACATTTATGTTGTGGAAGTGACGAATGGCCAGCAAGGCCAGGGCCCTGTACAGAATGACAGTAAGTGACAGTGCCTGCCCCAATTTTAGCCCTTTGTTTAGAACTGAACATGGCTATATTTCTTAATATTTTAGGGCCACTCACTTTCCGTTTGAACACTTCCTGTAAACATTCCGGTGTGCTAATGTTGTCATCAGCATTTTGACTGGGGAGTCCTTGTCTTCCCACTTTTATAGTAATGTTGTATAAACAGACACATGGACCAGATCTTGAAGTGGTTTTGCACGTAGAATCCCCATGTGAATTTTGCATGTGGAACAACTGGAGGGTCAGGTGAAATTTATAAAGATACATTTTCAATGTGATGCTTGCAGACTTAATGGGAGTCACCCAGTTAATTTGTTGCAGACTGCTTTCAAAAGGTAACGCATCTTAAATTATACAGGGCAGTAATCTCCACTGAGACACTGGGTTATAATGCCATCCCTTGCAAAGACATCAGTATCATTAATTAGAGATTTTATGATGATGAAAAGGAAATCTTCATTTTACGACTGACACAGATAGACAAACATGTTGCACTCATCACACATACATACTTCCTCTTTCTTTAGGCTAGGTCTACACTACAGCGGGGGGTCGACCTAAGATACGCAACTTCAGCTACGTGAATAGCGTAGCTGAAGTGGCGTATTTTAGGTCGACTTACCTGGCTGTGAGGACGGCGGCAAGTCGACTGCTGCTGCGCCGCCGTCGACTCCGCTACCGCCTCTTGCCGCGGTGGATTTCCGGAGTCGACGGTAGAGCCATCGGGGATCGATTTTATCGCGTCTTCACTAGACGCGGTAAGTTGATCCCCGATAGACCGATTGCTACCCGCCGGATCGGCGGGTAGTGAAGACGTAGCCTTATACTAGCCCCTCTCCCCTGCAGTCTCTGGAATAGAGGGTCCCAGGTAAGATTGATCCTCTTTGATTAGAACTGGTTGAAATTTTCACACCCTTTTTATCGAGATTTCAATGGGAAAAAATTGAATATTTTTGACATTCTTCCACTAACTACTTTTGATACAGAGTAACTTGTTTTAACTCCTAGTTCAAAATAGAGTCCCACCTGGGGTATTTAAATTGAATTAAACTTGTCTATTTTCTCCCCTCTGTAATGCAGGGGTCAGATTGCAGGTGGAGGCAGGCCATTGCTCTGGCCACCTTCACAAGTCAGAGTAGCTGTAGATTTTTTGTTAAAATTACCTGCAGTGAAAAGTTGAAAATGTTGACATTTAAATTTGCATTGCTAGGTTTTGTGAAGGTGATAGGGGGCAGTTCACATGTCATAGCCCCAAATGTTTCTCCCCACCTCCAAAGCCTGAATAAATGAGCTTTGCACAAAGGGTCAAAAAGGGTTTTTGCTTGGTTGCTTGGCATGGTTTTCCAGATGTGGGAAAAGGAACCTGGCAGCTAGGAGAAAAGTGGCTGTGTTCCTTGTGCCGCTAGGCTGCAGGGCAAGGGGGGAGGACCCCTGTTGTGCTGGTGTTATTGATTGTCTTTTGGTTATGAGTAAGGCTCCTGTCATTGGGCTCCATGGTGGCAGGCATTCCATAAACACTCCTTAAAAAGAAAGTCCCTGCTACAAAAAATGTCATGTGTAGCTGTGCGTCCATCAGCTGTTGCCCGGCACTGTCACTTTGTATGGAAAAGGGGAGTTGCAGCAAGGGCCTTCTGCATGGCGTGCATGCCTGTGGAGCAGTAACAGTGGCTTCCCTTGTATTTAGGGCCAGCTGTAGTCACTGATAGGGCCAAGGTTTGTTCTTCGGTGCTGTTGTTTTGTTCTTTGTGTCGTTCCACATTAAGAACAAGATCCTCACCACTATAGGGGAAGACACTTAAGTAATTTAAAATGAAAACTTAAATGCTGCAAGAAATGATAGCACCCCCAGAGAAATGATGCCATGGTACACTGATAGCCACCTGCCGTCACAGGCCACTGTGCCTCTTCTCATGGTTCCATTAAAATATTTGTTTACGTAGGATGATCAGGAAGCTGAAGACCTTCATGGGTAATCAGTCCAAGGACAATGAGCCTAAGGAGGAACAAAAGGGAAGAGAGTGTGAAAAAACTATTAACATAGTCATTATTTAAAAAAATCCTAACAATGCAATATTAATATTTAAGATGAGCTATTCTGGAAGTAAAATTAAAGTGTGTGGAAAGCCAACTTGCTTTCTAAGAGCTGGACTGTCAGTGCAATTGCAGTTTGGGTTGTTGCACTGTCCCTAGAGCAGTCTGGGAGGGAGATTGGGACTCTTCAAGTCACAGAAATGGCTTGCCTGCCTTGGACTTCCTTACTCCCATTCACAGGGTGGACCAAGGCCTGGATCTAAAGGAAATGAACCAATATTTTGTTAAACCCAAATACTGTACTGATCTGCTTGTCAATTTGAGTTTAATTATCTTAAATAAAGAATGGAATCGTCTGAGATGGGTGTCGTTGACTGGGTCATGCTGTGTAATGAATTTTTAAAGGTATGCAGCCAACTTAAAAAAATAAGTTCAAGGTAATGTTAATTCCTTGGCCATTTTTTGTGTTTTGCATGTTTCCTGCTTTTTAAAAGACCCACACAAACAGGAGAAACTGACTGATTCTCCAGGGACAATAGAGTAGAGCCGGTCTACTCAGTGCTATTAAATGCACAGAGGAAGCAAACTGAAAACATAGAGGTTTTTTTTCTCTAATCAATCTGTGATAGCATTACTAACAACAATAGAGGGTAACAGATTTTCAGGGAGAGGTGTGATTTAGTTATTTGCTTATTAAATTGGCAATGTCTTGGGCCCACTTCACCATTGCCCTGCACCTTGTGTAGTCATTTAACCCAGTACAAAGGCTGTGTGTGTGTGTGTAAACTTCTGCCTAATCAGAATAGTAGAAAAGCAATTTATATTCAATTATACTGGTGTAAATGACTAGGCAAGGTGCAGGGCAATGGGCAATTGGAGCGTTAATGTATAGTTTTAGCTTGACCCTGCATTCTTAATGCACCCATTACTCTCTTACATCATCAGATATTTAGGGTGTGCAAGGAATGCAAGATCATACTTTTGCTGTTATTCACCTGCTAATTCTTCTTTTATAGAAATTTTTCCAACAGAAAAACTCTGGAAAGATTGTTGGAAGAGATATTTAAACACTCAATTCAACAAAGCCAGTATATAGCCTTTTGCTCTATGTGAGGCTATAGAAGCTGGGGAAGTCACCTTGAATTAGAATAACCATAGGTAGGGCCCTACCAAATTCACGGTCCATTTTGGTCAATTTCATAGTCATAGGATTTTTAAAATCGTAAATTTCATGATTTCAGCTATTTAAATCTGAAATTTCACAGTGTGGTAATTGTAGGGATCCTGACCCAAGAAGGAGTTGTGGGGGGGGTCACAAAGTTATTGTAGAGTGGGTTGTGGTACGGCTACTCTTACTTCTGCACTGCAGCTGGTGCCGGTACTGCCTTCAGAGTTGCTGGCCAGGAGCCCAGCTCTGAAAGCAGAGCCATTGCCAGCCACAGCACAGAAGTAAGGTTGGCATGGTATGGTATTGCCAC